>NC_092630.1:37357115-37658365 GCF_039555335.1 Amphiura filiformis
CGTAAATATTGAACGGTCCCTAAAAGTAATAATAATAATTCCTTCACACAAAGGCTGACAGCAACATTGTTAGCTTGATATTTGGGAGTGACGCTCTCAATATAACGTTCAGACCTTTTTCCTTCTCCTCCTTAGGCTTTCTTATAATGTTCCATTTATCTGAGTCTTCAAGATCAGAACGTGTTTCTGTTCTGAACGGTAGGTTCAACAAGCAAATTGGGCACAAAATTTTATTTTTTCCGTGTTTAGAATATTAATAATTATAACATTTCTATACAGTATAAGACTTCAGTAGAACCTTCTCTTATCCAGATGCTGAGCAGGTTGCGATGACATTTTATTATATACCGACAGGATAGAAGAAGTTGAACTAAATGTCGCGAAGCTGTTCCAAAAGATCTTTCAAAGTTGATCTATTCTCTGCAAGAAAAATGAGAAATAAAAGATATGCTAAGTATGTACAGTTTTTTTTCCAAAGTGTTTTCAGTAGTTGCAATGGCTATGAAAACATTTCGTCTCTCAAAACAATGACAAATTGTTAGTTTTAGTGTCAAAATAAGTATCCATTGATCATTTGATCAGGCGACATGAAAACATAATATTTTCACACAATCATTTGACCACCAACTGTAGCAAAAATCTGATTTTGTCCTCAACTTGTGGAGGACCACACAATGCTATAAAGTGTCTCTTAGGGCTCTTCTATTATTAAAACTCTATTAATTGCTTTACTATCATGACTATAGAAGTCAGCGGCGCCTCAGTCCTGCCGTGCATATGGCCTTTATGTTATAACATTATGGTTTTGGACCACAAATTACAGACGAAAATAGATATTTGCATCAAATGTAAGTCAGGTATTCACTACCAACATGCAGTCAAGTCTGTCGTCACGTGGCTGCTGTAGTGACGTTCATGCTTGTAGGCTTGTGTACTTGGAGTAATATCATAATTATTAGGAAGATTTGCATGACCATAAAGGATGTTACTGCACAAACTGCATCAAAATTATTAGAACCGGCGGGATATGTCACATTTTCCACCAAAAAAATGTAAAAAATATCAAATCGCTAATAATAATTCCTGCGCTGTTATTAGAAATGTCATAATACGGTACCGTAAAAACTCAATAGTTAGCATCTGTGCTTACTTTTTTTATTTTTTTTATTTTTACAAGATATCAGAAACAAAACAAGTTGAATAGCTTCACTGTGCTCTCAATCTATATCTCACTTCCTTTACGGTTAGCAACTATTTAAACTGTTGCCATTTGGTAGTTCACAGCAAAATTTGCATTGATCATTTCATAGCGAGTGTGTAGAAGAATTCAAATAATTTATAACAGATATACTTGTTGAAAGAGGGCTGACATACTGCAGTTACTGTCCGTTTTCCTATACACAATACACAGTGCTCTTACCATTGACGCGTGACCTCTACAAAATAGCGTACGTTAGAAGTATGGGGATTTGCATAGTTAACGTCGCTGTGTGAAAAATAACCGGCCAATATTAAAAGTATTCTTCTAAAATTCTAGAAAATATAGTTTTGTAACATGTCCTAAATTTTTAGCTAATTTAGATGTTTGGAAATATTCGTACTTTGGTGTTTTAGTGTATGTTATAGGTAATAGTACATTGCCTAGTTAACGTCGCTGTGTGAAAAATAACCGGCCAATATTAAAAGTATTCTTCTAAAATTCTAGAAAATATAGTTTTGTAACATGTCTTAAATTTTTAGCTAATTTAGATGTTTGGAAATATTCGTACTTTGGTATTTTAGGAAGGATATGTAAACGACAGATAACACCAAAAATATGAAGAAATTATTTCCAAACCGTGTTAAAGTCAACAATCATTATGTTGCTCATTTTCAAGAATGCTGGTTAACAAAAAGCAGACCATTGTCTCATTTTGTGAACAAAGGTCCACATACCATTGTTTCCTTGCGTTTCCTTTATAATCGGTTACCCAACTGAAGCTATAATACCAGCTCATTGCGATACCGCACATATAAAACAACCACATGTGCACAACCAGAGAAGATCTGATTTAATCAGTTGAGCTGTTTTCAATTAGTGTTATCTTGGTTTAATAGCTTTTAATGGGGTTTAAGTCCTGCAAAGGTCGAAATGAATTCTACTGTAGGCATGACTGCATCATGAAACAACACTTTTGTAAAACGAACATAACTCATTAACTACAATAAATCAAGCTAGTTTTCGAAGTATATGATTTATAGAATGAACTTTTGCAAAACATTAAAGTGGTTTTTTTTCTCAAAAATATATTGATTTAGACAATGAAAATCGATAGATATTTAAAAAGATCAATTTGCGTCTGACGTCTGTCGATCAAACTCGAGCATGGTTTGTTTACAAGTGTCGTGATGATAAGATGCTGAACGCGGCGGTAAAACCGGGCGCCTTATTGTTAATTTTACACCTTCAAACATACAAACCATCTCAAAAGTAAAGTTAGTGCTTTATCATGTTTATAGTGGGAAACTTTCTTTCCCGAAGGCAACATGTCAACAATGCCTAGAAAAGTTGCTTTTTGCCTTGTAAAAGAACGTTATTTTTCGCCATTTTCTGCTATTCCTTTTCTCTGATCGGCACCAGATAAATCGTCCTCCCTTTTACTCGCTATTAACCAATCAAGGATCGTAGGGAATGTGATTGACAGTGACGTCATACGCAAACTAGTCTTTTTACCTCTGTCTTCTTTTATAGTGAAACAATGCGGCAAAAATGACGGGTCGTCGGTTCCAATCATTCTGTAATCTCCAAAGTTTAATATCTACTTACGTGATTTAACACTTTCGTCACATTTCGTTCCCTTCCAGGGATCATAGCAGTCACAAATGAAATCTCCCTTTCCACGCTTGTCCTCTTTACAATAACCATGACCGGAACATTTTTTAGTGTAAGTCATACAAGACAAGAAAGAATCTCTGGTCTGAAGCATATCTAGCACTTCACGAGCTGTAATAAAATCAATTTAAACACATTATACTTATCTAATACGCCTGCTCTCTTGCGCGATACATTTTAAGCGACAATCTTTTAAAATGAGTTTGGTCGGGGTTTTTTGGGTTTTTTGTTTGTTTGTTTGTTTGGTTTTTTTTATAATTTTTTTTATTTATTTCTTTTTTCAAACCTGATTTTGTTTGGTCACATTATATTATCCAACTGACAACTAATCGGATTCAGTCCAATTCTTTGTGTTTTTCAGACAACAGAGCAAGTTTGAATTAAACTTAAATACCCATAGAGCACCACAATTAAGGTATAATTAGCTTTCCAGAAAACTTCTCTTTCGGACCATAATCTGGGGTGGATTCATGATTGAATGATACATGTAATGTTAAATCGGTTACTGTTCGCTATCTCTAAGGTTCGCTATCTCTAAGGTTCGCTATCTCTAAGGTTCGCTATCTCTAAGGTTCGCTATCTCTAAGGTTCGCTATCTCTAAGGTTCGCTATCACTAATTTCAAATAAGGTTCGCTATCTCTAATTTTAAATAAGGTTCGCTATCTCTAATTTTAAATAAGGTTCGCTATCTCTAATTTCAAATAAGGTTTGCTATAGCGGTCCTTATTTAAAATTAGAAATAGCGGACCTTATTTGAAATTAGAGATAGCGGACCTTGTTTAAAATTAGAGATAGTGGACCTTATTTAAGATTAGTGATAACGAACCTTAGGTATAGCGAACCTTAATCGAAATCAGTGATAACGAACCTTAGAGATAGCGAACCTTAATTAATTAGGGATAGCGAACCTTAAACAAAATTAGTGATAGCGAATCTTAGGTATAGCGGACCTTTATTGGAATTAGTGATAACGAACCTTAGAGATAGCGAACCTTCAATAAATTAGTGATAGCGGACCTTATTCAAAATTAGTGATAGCGAACTTTATTTTAAATTAGTGATAGCGAACCTTATTTTAAATTAGTGATAGCGAACCTTATTTTAAATTAGTGATATCGAACCTTAGAACTAGCGAACCTTATTCTAAATTAGTGATATCGAACCTTAGAAGTAGCGGACCTTTTTTTAGGTATAGCGAACCTTTTTCTCTATTAGAGATAGCGGGATTCTGATCTCCATAGACTTTACACGTTAGTGACAGCGAACCTTAGAGATAGCGAACCTTAGAGATAGCGGGATGTCACCGTTAAATGGAACGACTAGACCGGACTTTTCCCCATTTTTTGATCGACTGGGCTGGTTTATACGAGCCTGCTACGGAACTTTTTATTAGAAGGGGACTTCGTGATCCACAGCCTCATCCCCCACTTTTCTCCAAAAAAGTTGAGATTTTTATACCACTGGAAACCTCTGGCTACATAATGTTTATGTACCAAAAATTTCTTGCAGATTAATTCGTTAGATGTCGTTAAATTTGAATTTCGTTCTGGTATAGCATAACGAAATGACAACAGTGGTCTATGGAGCAGTGCAATACACATAATCATGCATAACTCGCAAACGCAAAGTCGGAATGAACTGAAATGTTGGGAATAAGCTTTTTTCGTGGATATAGACTGACAAATTTCATAAAAAGAAGATGCTACGATCACGAAATCCTCCTTTAAGTTTATCAGACTTCATTTATAATAGTGTAATTTGTTACGTTGCCTTTGCCGTATACAAAGTCTGTATGCTCACTTCACAACTACAGGCTGAGTCAAAAAGAAGTAAACTCATGTTTGAGGGGCTGTAACTCGAGATCTGTAAGGAATCTGCTAAAAATGAAAATACCACTGGAAAGAACAAATTCTACACGTCTAAATAAAAACAGGAATTGTTGCAATTGCTCACAGCAAACTCAAGTTATATTCATTTGAATACAGCCACCCATTTTTGTAGCTGCACACGGTTTCACTTCCCAAGTAGAGGCCTACCTATTATATTGATTGGTAAGGCGCGATATTCAAATGCAAATAAAGTTCTGTGGCAGGTGTGGATTCGATCAATAATTCCTACATGTTAAAGGGCTCTTTTCAATATGAATTTTACCTCATTGCACTACATTATAATAAAACGGGCCAAATGACAACATGGCACCACAATTTACCGCACTGGAGCGCACGTTTCTGTCGACGAAGTATCATGAAACTAAGAGTCCCACTGAAGTTCAGCATCTTTTTCGTCTCCAATTTCCTACAGCTAACCGGGTTTCATGTAAGGGAGCAGTATTTAAGAATGTGAACAAGCTCAATTGACATGACACTAAGGACAGCCGGAAGCTTCAGGCAGATCACGAACTGCTAGATCACAAGTCACGAGTTATACATGCGTTACAGCAAGACCAAAGATCAGCTCATTCCTTTACCCAACATTCCCCAATCAAGCTTAACTGCCGGATCGTTCGTAAAGACTTGAATTGGTATCCCTACAAACTATAATACCATCATGGACTTGAATATTAATTAAAAGTAAAAATCGTCTTTTCAACAATAAATCCTGTTAGCACTTTGCTGATTCGTCGAAATTGACATGGATGAAAATCAATCAGCCGTGTGCAGCTACAAAAATGGGTGGTTATATTCAAATGAGTATAACTTTAGTTTGCTATGAGCAATTGCAACAATACTTTTTTTTATTTAGACGTGTAGAATCTGCTTTTTCCAGTGGTATTTTTAATTTTAGCAGATTCCTTGCCGATCTCGAGTTACAGCCCCTCAAACATGAGTTTACTTCTTTTTGACTCAGCCTGTACAACTTGAAGTGGAAATTTTTCGTAATTTTGGGTTTTTACTGGGGGAGGAGGCTAGAAACATATTTGGAAAAGGGACCCCCCCCCCCCCCCCCGTAGTTCCACCACTGATGAGGTACATAATACCGCTCGGAAATGACCTTCGCGTGTAGCGTATGATTGTCAAATGTTGATAGTTTCACTATACATGGGGTATATTGCACTGTTTGACTTAGAAAGGACTAACCCGGCAAACACAAAACGTTTTCGACATCATTCGCAAAAGGTTAAAAAAAGGTTGTCAGAAAACGTTTAAATGTCGGGTTATATAAAGGGTATAAAACGTTTTCGTAACATTAAAAAATATTTTCTGATAATCTTCTGCAAATATTTTAACATAATGTTATTTAAGTGTTGACAAAATATCTGGCAAAATGTTTGCAAAAATAGTTTACAATAACATTTTGAACACATTTGAAAAATATTGTTGTAGTGTGTTTTCATACAAAACGTTTTAAAACGTTTTCATGACATTTATATAACCCGACATTAATGTTATTAAAACGTTTTGGAAACAACATTTTAAGAACATTTTTGTGTTTGCTGGGTGCAAATATTGTTAACATAATGTTATTTAAGTGTTGACAAAATATTTTACCAAAATTGTTTGCCAAGATAGTTTACAATAACATTTTGAAAACATCTTAAAAATATTGTTGTGGTGTGTTTTCATACAAAACGTTTTGAAACGTTTTGATGACCTTTATATAACTCGACATTTTAATGTTATTAAACGTTTTTACCTAAACCAAAAGCCAAAATATAACTGATTTAAAACGTTTTTGTGTTTGCTGGGAATGCAACCAATTCGGCTGGATGGCGGTGAATTATTCTGTAGGCACTTGTAACCTAACGTTTACTGATTTTTAATATATCCATATTTTGCTGCAAAATACATGCACTTACGCAACTTTAAATAGTGTAATACTAGGACTAGAGTCGCTTACCTAAATTTCTTGTTTCTAAGTCAAATTCTTCTAGATCTGTAATAAATGATGTAAACAATATGTTAATAGCGGTGCACCAAACCGTACGTCGTATCTACTTTGATTGGTTTGACTCCAAGGTTTGATTATAGGGCCCTCAACTTAAAAGTTCCCCCTAACACTTTTTAAATTAAGTCGAAAAATATCTTACGAAATGTAAAAATGTAAAAAGATATGTATAGCCCTATTTGTTTTACCCCTGGACCAATTTATAGCGTCACATATCATAATTTGCGTTCAGTCACAATGGTTAAGAGGCCGTTTTAAAAGTTACACCTGAGTCCATAGCAGTCAGGTTTTCTTTAACAAACACATGAATAGGCCTCAGCGGCCTACTGGATTGTTTGAGAGTTGACTCCTATAGACTCAGATGCCACTTTTAACACTGTTATATATGTCAACGCAAAGATGTGTGACGCTATAATTTGGTCCATATGTGTAAAATATATAACATTTGCATTTCGTCAAATATATTTTGCTATATTTTAAAAAGTATTTATATAGGGGGAATTATAAGTTGTGGACCCTAGCCTATATTGTAGATTTGAGCTATTTACTTAAGTTATTTGTTATGTCAACACAATTTTGAACAAAGGACAAAGGTGTTGCAAACAAAATGAATGAATGAATGAATGAATGAATGAATGAATGAATGAATGAATGAATGAATGAATGAATGAATGAATGGATGGATCAATCAATCAATCAATCAATGATTAACTAACAACAATAAAATATTGTGTCTACATAACTAAAACAAACGTAGCAACAAGTCCCTCGTATTTGTAGCTGAGCCATATATAAAAGTCATCACTATAAGCCACAATCAGAGGATGATTTAAGGAAGCCCCATCATGCACTGTAAAAGTGTTATCACTAGAGTTTCAACTGCCACTTTACTTCTCAAATCCCATTGAACTCTGTGCAAAAGATGTTGTTTTAGAATTGCCCGTGTGTCATTATTACTTGGTCGATTTCAGATCTAAAATGATGTGTGCATGAAGGATAATTCACACCTTCTGTAGATACCATAAAATGTGAAATCGACCAAGTTTTAGAAGGAGTTTTTATTGTAAATATATCTGTCCAAATTCAAATTTAACCATGCACGTGTGTGTGCAGTGGGCGGGCAGTGGTGTCATGTTCACTCACACAGCTGTGCTAACCGCAAGACTTGCTGGGAAGTGCTTAAATCATCCTCTGAGCCACAATAATCTAATTTCCAATAACATACCGTAGTACACGTACTATTTAACAATCAGAGATCATTATGTTGGTTGTATGCATTTCTTTTTCCTTTTACTTTTTGGAATTGACCCGGACCACATGCTATGCATACTTCATTCTTTTATTTAGCGTTACAGTTAGATTGTAGTAGTATAAAACTACGATTTAAATACTTTTTTGTTTAATGCCAAAGGAAACTGAAGGAAAAGGACAGAAACGAAAAGAATCTGCACCCGAGGCAATGTTGAAATTATGGCAGTTTTGGTGTTTACTCTAACTCGTGCACTTTTCAACTTACAGTCTTTCTTTAATATAAAAAGTGTTTCATAAAATGTTTTTTAAAAATATGTAACAATGTAAACGCTTCCTTTGCGTGTATACCTCGAATTTCTCTCTTTTCAACATCCGGGATTTCAATTCAGTTCCCGTGATTCTGCTTTAAGACATTCTTTTCTGGTCTGATTTTCTTGAGCAATTTTTCATCATACAGCAGGAAACCCTTTCATTATGGAAAATTAAGTGTCATATAATATATTTCTGTTTTTTTGTTGTTTTTTGCTTTTTGTTTTGTTTTTTTTGTTTTTTTTTTGTTTTTGTTTTTGTTTTTGGGTTTTTTTTCTTCTGAAAATGCAGTAAATACATGTATATACAATATGATAACGCATTCCAAAATTAATATACTTCTCATTGTAATCTATTGCGGACTCTTTATGGATATCATTATTTTTCTACTACACGTAATGGATGAAACTTGATTGAGACACAGCCCGGTATTATCAGTGCGTATTATATGCTATCAAACACTTAAAAGGGCATTTCGTGATCCACATCATCATCCCCCCACTTTTCTCAAAAAAATTGAGATTTTTATATCACTGGAAACCTCTGGCTACATAATGTTTATGTTCAAAATTTTCTTGCAGATTAGCAAAGATATTGTGAAATTTCACATTGCCTATGGAGCAGTGTAATACACAAAATCATGCACAACTTTAAGAGGGCACGGTGGCTCAGTGGTTACGGCCTTGGACTCATAATCTGAGAGCTTGCTTGATGTGCATGGGTTCGAGTCCCCGTCCCACCACCGTGTTGCGCCCTTGGGCAAGGCGCTTTGCCTCGCTTGCCTCACCCACCCAGGTGCAATGGGAAGCTGTTAGGGGTTGTCACAGTCGTTGTACTGATGAACCCTGCGCCAATTGTAGGCTGCAAACGTGGTTCCGACATATTCTAATGACGGCGGAATAAATGTAAAGCGCTTTGAGGCTGTTTACGGCATAAAGCGCTATATAAATATCTACATTAAATATCTACATTTAACTCGCAAATACAAAATCGGGATTAACTGAAATTTTGGGAACAAGCTTTTTTTGTTGATATCTACTGAAAAATATCATAAAAAGAGGATGCTAGGATCGCGAAATACTCCTTTAATTCGTTGATATCTACTGAAAAATATCATAAAAAGAGGATGCTAGAATCACGAAATACTCCTTTAATTGACATCGCACAGCGTAATGTTTCCGTATATAAATTCATTTACTACGTCGGCGAATTCATCCAATCAGCGCGCGAGTAGCTCGTGACATGTAACGAAATGACGTCATCGCGAATGTTCGTAACATTGCAATTTCATTCACAAATCGGTGATCGGCTACTTTCGGAAATTGGTTACCCATAGTGCATAGCGTGAATCAACATGACTTCCGTGTGGCCGTCTCGCTGGTAAGTAAACAGAGCTTTTCAATGCTTCAAACCCCGTAAAAAACGGTCAAGAAATAGATTTTTCCTGATTTTTTAAAGATTGAAAACTGACTGATATTAGGGAGTGCAATTTTGAGACCCAGTATGCAATATTTTGAAACGAAAATGCGATTTTAAAATGGGAATATCTTACAAACTTAGGTGAATGTGATTTGTCTTGAAGTTTTTTCTTCATTACGGACAACTCAAGCTTTCAATGCAGTTGGTCTGAGAGGCTGGACAATTTTTACTGTCTTGGACAATTTTGTGTTCATAGGGTAGGTTGTTGTCACGATCCAGCAATGTGGCCATGTCTCGACCGACTTTGGGACCATTTCAGAGCTTCCGGTATGGTGAATTTCGCTAATTGTGAAATTAGCCCACATGTCTTATTTACAACACTGCGAAATATTAATTGCTTATGCTGATGGATATATGGTGAAGGGCAATTTCTTTGTAAATAGCAGACATTAATTTTCCCACTATTTATTTGGGGTGAATTTCAGTAGAAATTGTCCATGATATTATAAGGGGGCTGTCATTTTCTTTGGAGGGGGGGGGGGGTAAGTGCCGGGTATGAATATACGGGGGCAGGGGGTCATAGAATTTTAGACCAAAAGTAAGGGGGTAGAATGTGTTGACGCCAAAAAGAGGTAGGGAGTTTTTGACCTGAAATGGGAGGGGCCAGGGGGTCATAAAAATGTAGCTCAAAGTGGTAGGGGGTTAAAAAAATTTGACGCTGCCCACCAGAGGTATTCATGACCCCCTACCGGGGGTCCCACACCACCCGGAGAAAATGATACCCCTAAAAGTTTTTTCTTTCAAAAAATACTATATTTAATTCTATGCAAAAAGGGGGGGGACTGAATTTTTTACCCCTCTGAAGGGGGGTACTTCAAAATATCACCTTCATTTTCAATTTTTCTCATAGAACATAAGTTACCGGGAGCTCTGAAAATAAATAATATTAGGTCTGAAAGGGGCCCTATTTTCACAATTAAATTGCATCAGGTCCCCCTGTTACCAAGTGTTTGTGAACGGCACCGACGGGGGGAGTAAATGAAAAATAAATGAAAGTGGTGAGTGACCGCACCAGGGGGGTGGTGTTCAGGGGTAACATTCTCCGGTGGCGAAACAAGACTTTCGCAATCAAGGGAACAACTAAGGGACCATTCACAAACACTTGTAATGGGGGGGGGGCTGATGCAAAAGGGGGTGTCTGAAATGTTTTATTTACCACTTTTTTTTACACTTTATTTTTACCACTGTCCCAGCTCTATCCTAACAAATTTTCTAAATTTATATTTTCTTTTTCAGGCCTGCTAAAAGATGAGAGCTACTGTACAAGCAACAACCAACTGGTAGTCACCATTGACGGATGCCCCGTGAGCCATTTCATGTCACTCTTTGCAGCAAAGGCAGTCAAAACAAATGCAACATAAGGACTGAAATGATGACGGAGTTCAGAAACGCACTTCAATGTCGCTAATTGAAGAACAATACTAGTATTGAAAGTCAGGACTCTTAAATTAGGTGTAATGGAATGTGTAAAATGTTATTCAGATCTATTATAAATATTCAATTTAGACAGAATACAATTTCATTCGATTTTAATTTAAGGTATGAAAAATTGCTTACATTGATTTTTAACTCCTTGAATTAAAATAGAATTAAATTGAATCAAATTGGATTTCAATCCAAGCAATTTTTTTAACATTAAAAATCGAATTAGATTGAATGTTTCTAATAGATTAGAATTCACAAATTTCATTTAAATGTTTTAATCCAATAGATTGATTTTTAAGTTGAGGAATTTTGAGAGAGTATACTGGATATCTTCCATCACACTGGAGGCTGGTAAAAAATTCCCATCATTCTATTTTGGTTTGGTTGCTTATTTATGCCAAACACAAAAAACATTAAACAAATTGTGCTTTTTATTTTTTTATTTTTTTACTTTCTTACAGATCTCAAAATAAACAGTGATCAAAACTACATATTCATCACGCTTATTTGTTTATTTCATGAACTCTTGTCTTTTTTAATGTATCAGAAAAATAGATGTAAAAACTTAAGTAATTATTTATAAGTACATAAAGATCATTTCTTTTTGTCTATTGGCAGTCACTAGTATTTTGGGAAGGAATGTGGGAATGTGTGCAGGCCTTGAATTTCAATTTTGTTTTTGGGAGGAGGCTTGAAAATGTGCCCCCAAAAAAAAAAAAAAAAAAATCCTGAAATTTGAGGCCTGCACACAAGTCTTCCCAAAAGACTACTAAGAGCACTAAGACAAAAAGGTGATGAAGAATGCCTTGAAAATGACAAAGATCTGGGGCACCAAAACCAAAACTGAAATGCTAATCTTCATGAGAGAAATAGTGTCGTCTGCCAATAATAAAGCATTTACAAGACAAGGGTTTAGGACCAGAAGGCCCTATCTGCAATAGCTGCCAGGTGTCATATTTTAGAGATATATGTACACTACTTAATGCAGAAATTATTGAGATGTCTACAGGGCAGCTATTGCAATTGGGGCCTTCTGGTCTGAAACCCCTCAAATTTTAATTATTGGAATGAAGGTACACCTTACCCATCACCACCCCCCCCCTCCAGAAACCTTGGCTATACATTGGTTTACCTCAAGTTCAATAGTGACATCAGTGTATATTTTGGTGAGCCAGTGGAGTATTGAATTGCAAGCGTTAAGTTAATTGCACAGAGCGCACATGTATATACAAGGGTGGTTTGTATGGCATAACCACGAAAAGACGTCACTATTGAACTTGAGGCTAACCAAATAAAAGTTCCTGCTCATCGGACATTTCCAATCATTCTATGCTAGCTACATACAGTCTATAAGGAACTCTGCATTGCAGTTGTAGGCATCACACATTGTGAGTGTCACTTGTTGAGTGCCTTATTGTTTTTATAATTAGAGCAAATATTTACCAGTGCATCATGCATGTAGTTAGTTTATGCACCACATAAAATCGCTATGCAAGTATTTAAGTTCTTATAAAATAGTCAACCTCCAGGTAAGATTTTTCTTCGAAAAATTAAATTCTTGACTTTTTCAGTTCTAGGCAGCATGTTGGGAGAGTTTTGAATACATGCAACACATAACAGATGCCAGCTGTCGACTTCCAAACCATCTTTTTTGACTTTCAAGAATTGTGCCATTATCCTCAGTTGTTCTACTGCATCTGTAATTAGAATTAGAAAAAAAGCCAATGATTAATTACGAATTATCAGGACTGTGGACCGCCTTTTATCAGACAGTGATGCTTTTAGTTTTATTCTTTTAACTCGGATGCACTCGCTTTTTAAATTGAAAATCACACTGGCCACGGTTTATTTAAAATTCCTATACTCATGATAGTAGGTAGCAGAATAGAAGAAAAATGGCCGAGTACATACAAAAGACAATTGATGTAATACGAATAAATTTGACATGCTATTGTTACTTTGTAGTTAAATCTTGAAATGAGAAAGCCTTCCAGATCGGGCAATTTAATTATCTGGGTATAATTATCCTAAAATTAAATCTTGAAGTATAGTGTTTGCAGATGGAGTGAAATCATGTTTTCCTAGAATCCTATACTGCCAGTTCACATGGTTAAGGACTGTGCAATAATTAAGAGCCCCCAGGGGGATAAAATTTCCAAACAGCCCGTCAAAAATTGCTTGCCCTCTCCCTCTTGGACTTGGCCCGCCAAAAATTGCACCCCCCTCTCAGCCCAAAAAACTAAAAGGACACAACATTAGCCAGAGCTGTGCAATCATTATGAGCCAAGGCCCAAGGCATGTGGGAGGGTATTATTTTTTTTTGGGGGAATAAATTTTAGTGAGCCGAAGGGGGAAGTAATTTTGACAAGCCGAGAAAGGGGGAGGGCAAGGAATTTTGGCAAACATTCATGGTATCCCATGAATGTGAGCCAAAAATTGCTCCCCCTCCCCTTCTCGGCTTGCCAAAATCCCCTTCGGCTCACTAAAAATCCCCCACCCATTTTACCCTCCCACAGACCTGGGCTCATAATTATTGCACAGCCCTAATATAATGTTGTGTCATTTTAGTTTGCAAAACAAATGTAATCCTCATATATTAAAAAAGAAACCCACCTTGCAGATTCGTACACGTACACAAACAATAGCTGTACACACAGACACAAACACTGGCAGTGCAGTACGTGTTGGTCAATGTTTTCGCTGTGTATTGACTGTATTCGATGTCCGTGGCAATATTTGTCCTTAGTCCATCTTATTACCGGTATTTGCTTCTCTGATATAAGATGAATTGAAAACCTATTGCAAACTTGTTCAAAAACGTCGGTAAACGAGGCAAATAATGCGATTTATTTTGACAACAACTATCGTGTGTGAAGCCACTGGGCGCAGCCATGTTGAGTTCCGAAGTACGTTCGGTCCGCTCGGGTCTTCCGATTCATCACGAGTCTTAGCGAGTTATGCCGAATTACTACCCCCTCTAGCGTATTTTTCTAGTCAACATCATGGCGATTATTTAGACGTAGTAATGGGAAACATTACGCTGTGCATCGTACATACCGTTCTCAGCAAATGCATTCTGAGCAACCAGCAGACAAACCAAAGCAAACAACACGTATTTCATGATGATTTTGTTCTGCAAAATGCGAAATTGAATAATATTAAACATTCAAAAGAAAGCTTTAAAAGGAAAATCAAAGAAATTCATATTTTTCATTAATTCATTCACGCGTATGCGCGATTCCGCTAACTTGCGTTCGCGTATTCGCTATTGGAATGTGGCTTCCGTTATTAAGCATAATACACAAGAAACCGTCGATTCTTGAGTATTATAACAGGACCGCGACACTCCGGCACTTATTGGAAGACATCTAGTACAGCAGACAGTACATGTACAATGTGATTCTCTCATTTATAATTAGGATTACGTCATTGCCAGAGCTTGTTTATTTGTTCATTAGAATGATTGACAGCGGTGGGCGGACTTATACTCTAAAAATGTGATTCTCTAATAAATTATAGGTCACTAGGTCAATTCAGACAGTCTCTTCCTCAGATCTCTATGGTATCTTCTCATTACACGATCGTAGTAAGACTTGGCCGGCGACGACGCTTGCGAATTGCATGTCTTCAACTGCTGTATAGCACGGTATAGGCAGTTTGTACAGAGTGTCGCTTCTCTATCTTTTTTCTCGGATTATAATTTCAAGAATCAACAGTTTTGAGTGTATTCGCTGACATACATATACATATACATACACACCCCCATATACATATACACAATTCATTTATAAAGCACCGTTACATCTAGGCCACGGCAATAAAGTATGTCAATTTAAGCATTTAATGCGTTCTTTCACAGGGAGTCAGTGGAGTCGCGTGATCGCGTTTTGATGCAGAAAAAATGAGTTTGCACCCCAATTTTGAAGGCGCTGAAGTCTGTATGCCAGGTGGGTAGGGGTAAAAAAAAGATTGTTGCCATTATGATTTGCCATACAGAAACTAACATAACAATACCTAAAAGTATCATTTTTTAATCATTTTGTCATAAACACGATTTCCACAAGTTACAGCTGTTTGTACCGGGGCGTGTCTGTTGTCAAGTCGATGACAGAATAGACACAGTAACAACCTTGAATAATATTCCGTACATATTGTATTCAATTAGCCTATTCGAGATGGCGTACACAATGGGCTATTCCAGAAATTAACGGCACCTACCCTAAAGAAGACATGGGATTCCCAATAAGTTTGCGTTTTCCCATGTCTTCTTTAGGGTAAAAGCCGTCCTCAGCAATTGCGAGCACCAACATGCGAGGGGGGTACACCCCCCCAAACCCACACACACACACATTTGAACACGAGAGTCCGTGATCATTATTTTTAGAATCCAATTAAATATTCCTAGCTGATTGATCATTGATTATCGGTTATCGACTATCGATTAACACCATCTCAAACGCTGCTTACCAGCGTGCTAAGGTAAGACTGTGATGAAATCCGTAGGCATGATACTCTATGCACTACTGCTGGCTATGATCTGACCTCATTGTTTACGAGGTCAGATCTTAAAAAAGATTAAGATTTTCCAAGTTATTAAGCATATATAAAGATCTTATAAAACGATTTTGAAGAAAATTTATTTTCGAGTCCCAATTTTTTTCTTGAGAAAAAGGCAGTTTTGTGATTTATCTTCCATAGATGACAATGTTAAAACTATTTTTGCTGTTATCCGTTTGTCAAAATGGAAACTCGGATGGCTTTCAAAATACCGTACCACGTGCCCACGGATATGATGATTGATATAAAAAAGTTTGAAATTTACCATCAAAATCCGTAATAGTTTTCCTTTTATACCAAGAGAGATTTTCCAATTCAGAACAAAATATTTGAGCCTCATTTTACGAACAATGTCATTTTTAAGTTGTTGAAATTCAAAACGGAAACAAATGTCGTTCCTTCAGGTTGCAGGAGATACGATGTGCATAGAAATGATCAAAGAGTGTGCTTTTATAGCACTTTGGAGAAAATAATTTTTTCAAATTAATGCAGATATCCCGTTTTGGCGTTTGTGTAGGCCTATACATTTTCAAACATTGAATATGGATAAACTAATGATTAATTATCAATAATCGATAATTGATTATCGATAATCGATAATCAATAATCAATTATCGATTGTCAATTCCCCCTCCCCCACCCCCCCAGGAGATCATCCTTAGCAATTCCTAGTTTTGTCGGTTGCGGAGGCCTATACATTTTTCAACAATGAATATGGATAAATTAATGATTGATTATCGATAAATGATAATTGATTATCGATAATCGATAATCAATAATCAATTATCGATTATCAATTCCCCTCACCCACCCCCCCCCCCCAGAAGGAGATCATCCTTAGCGATTCCTAGTTTTGTCGGTTGCGGAGGCCTATACATTTTTCAACAATGAATATGGATAAATTAATGATTGATTATCGATAAATGATAATTGATTATCGATAATCGATAATCAATAATCAATTATCGATTATCAATCCCCCCTCCCCCCCCCACCATGCCCAGAAGGAGATCATCCTTAGCGATTCCTAGTTTTGTCGGTTGCGGAGGCCTATACATTTTTCAACAATGAATATGGATAAACTAATGATTGATTATGGATAATTAATCATCGATAATCGATAATCGATAGTCAATAATCAATTATCGACTATCGATTCCGCCTCACCCACCCCACCCCCCACTACCCAGAAGCAAATCATCCTTAGCGATTCCTTGATCATCATTTGCGTGTTTGGGTTTAACTGAACGTTTATAACTGATTGATCATTGATTATCGGTTATTGACTATCTGTAATTATATATTCTCCCCCATCGCACCAACTCTAGCACTACTTTACAATGGCATCTACTAGCGTGGTGGGAAAAGCTTCTGATTATGAAGTTGGGGGGGGGGGCGCAGACCGTGGGCTATTCCAGAAATTAACGGCACCTACCCTAAAGAAGACATGGGATTCCCAATAAGTTTGCGTTTTCCCATGTCTTCTTTAGGGGTAATGCCGTCATCAGCAATTGCGAGCACCAACATGCGAGGGGGGTATACACCCCCAACCCACACACACACACATTTGAACACGAGAGTCCGTGATCATTATTTTTAGAATCCAATTAAATATTCATAGCTGATTGATCATTGATTATCGGTTATCGACTATCGATTAACACCATCTCAAACGCTGCTTACCAGCGTGCTAAGGTAAGACTGTGATGAAATCCGTAGGCATGATACTCTATGCACTACTGCTGGCTATGATCTGACCTCATTGTTTACGAGGTCAGATCTTAAAAAGATTAAGATTTTCCCATGTCTTCTTTAGGGGGTGGGCCAAAAATATCTGGATGCGCCCAATAGGAGGGTAGACTTCAATTTGGGTAAAACCCGCCAAATTCAAAAGACTTTATCCATTTCTTCCTACTGTGTCCGCCATATCTCGAAAAGGCTAACACGACGTCTCTCGTGACAGAGTCATCCTCATTCAAATACAAGTCTGGCCTCCATAAGGTAACATGGGGCAATTTACATGATAATACAATAAAACGGGTGATAGTTGTGATCAAATGGTTGTGGAATCAAACTAGAGACCTGTCGCTGTGTTAGTTTAGTTGGAAGAAGAGGCTACCGTGCACCCACGGAAATCTAATCGACGTCTAATCTAATTCTAATCGACGTCTGCAAATCAGGAAAATGCGTAGAAAACAATAAACAAGATTTGTCCCAGTGTCACGGAATGACTCTCTTTTGGGCCTTCTTACCGATAGACACCCTTTTTGGTGCCTAAGCTCTCACAGAAAGATCCCTTGTTTCGAACTGCTGTTAGCCAGTTCCAAAGTCGAGTAGCCCCGCCCCCAAGGTAAACGCCTTTACTGATTTCCCCCCAAAATAGGCTTTATTAATGTTTATTTTTCCAAAATTAGTATATCGTGGAAATGGTACGACATTTAACATGTTTACGAAAAATTCCGGGACGGGATCTTGTATCAACTTGTATACGCCTTAAATGGGCACGCTTTTTAAAATTGCTGTCTTAAATGTTGCTGTCTGCAAATCGTACAGAATAAAATTCCGTTCACAGCCAAAATAATTTAATTGGGTTAGTTGTGAGACACTTAATATTATTTGTTCGAAAAATCCTCCAAATGTTAATGTATGATTTTTGTGCCGGGTATACATAATCTTAACAAGTGCCTACTGTTTTTGTTAGATCGTAACTGATACATTATTGTGTGGAGTCACTCCGTGCCTCAATTCTTGAACATCAATAAGAGCACAGATCCTGGTACGAAAAAAGAAAACAAGATTGACTTACCTGTATATCGCCAATGAATTAAAGAGAATTTAAGCGATGGGTGTTGCCACTTTGAGTGCTCAGCCAAATATGCAGGCATCTACCAATGCACCGATGTTATTAACAATCATTGACAATTAACTTTTTTGATGTAAATTCAACCTTTAGCTTAGTATTCCGTCACGTTTTCGTATAGGCCTAGTATTTGCCAAAACAATTGTGATCAAGAACGTTTCTGTCAACTCTTTGCGTTTCTTTTTTGAAATGGCGTAGCAAACAATCACTTTCTGTCATTTGAATGAATAGAACTTCTTTGTGACTAGTGAAAAGCGATTAACGGTATAATAAAAGGGTCATATAATAATACTCCAGACTGTTGAAACTTTTACCTTTGAACGTGTAAACATGTTACTTTGATTATTCCTTTGAAATCAAGCAAATTAAAGTAATTCTTGACCTCAGGAACAACATAACAACGAACAACGAGAACAAAGGGTGTTATTGGTTTTACCTGCGGGCTCTTTCAATTCCGTAATCATCTGAAATTGTTAAGAATATTGCCAGTAAGATTACGGTTGTAAGTAGCCATACTCTAATTTCACACTATTCATTTTTCTGAATAGAATCCCTACTCATTTATTTTTGATCACGTAACTTTTCGTTTAGATGATTTTTTTTTTGTTCATTTTGATTTTGGTATGTTGTCAACCCTAACCCTAAAATCCGTAAATAAGGACTGGACTCAAATCTAGCAAGTTGCACCCTATTCGGTAATCGTACCGTCACTTTGAACCGGCAATCGTATAGTTTCCGTTTTATTTTAACAAGTACCTATTTAAATTAACAAGATCTCAACCAATTATTTGACAAGATTACTTAATTCATTTTGAGAAGATTCTGTTATATCCCCTCGGACAAGACAAACTATTCAACAATTTATTGCGCTTTTTTGAGAAGAATCTATAAAGATTTTCAATCCGATTCATAAAATAAATTTAAATTTTCACACAAGTAGAAAAAGTGATCTGCCCGGGAATCGAACCCACGACCTCAGGTTTACAAGACCGGCGCTTTTTAAAATCACTCGGCTACGGAACTCAGCTAGCTGAAATTCGAACCCATAAACGCTCACATCTCCTCCCGCAAATAGCCCATGTAGCTAGGCGCATAAATGAGAGAAATAAATTGCTATACTATGGAAAAACAGTGGCACGATCAACCTGAACATAAATTAAATAAACATAATTTTTTATTCACCAGGTTCGTCGATAAGTTTAAGTGACCACTTATGGGTACGTAATTCAACCAGCCTAATCATGAAGCTTACGTGGCTGAGTGGTTAGGGCACAGGTCTGATAACGGTGAAGTCCCGGGTTCGATTCCCGGGCGTGATCACTGTTGTTGGTTTTTTTTCATGTTATCCGATTCATTTTGATTCAAATATTTGAATAGATTGTGATTTTAAAAAGATTCTGATATATCCCCCTCGGAATAGCTCAGTTGGGATTTACTATCCCGAGTTATTACTAGTACATCGGGCTCCAAGTTACTATCTCGGGCCACATATTTTTCCCATATATCACTTCGGGGACCCCGTACGTAGTTCATGTACTTTGAGCGATATTTTTATTTTATTTTTAGCAAAATATTTGCCATAAGATCACGACTGCTTCTCAAATATTTAAATACGACATGTGTAAAACGTGACCCTAAGACCAAACAGGTATTGTGAGTAAAGTTGTGATGAATTTGCTCAATCAGGAATTAGTTTTTCAAAAGATGACTTGTTTGCTCTTTGTCTCGTTCAAGGCTTAACGCATGCTCTTTAAAACCCAAAACAGTTGTACAGAAGTAGCATTGTTTGACGTATTTTTTGTTTACCCTGAGTGTAAGAGAGCACGGAATTTGGTGTATAGACCCCCTACAGATTACAATGAGGGATTTTGAGCTTTATGTGTTATTCCGTGATATTTTTAATAACCGTGTTATTAATAACCACGGTATCAGGAAAGTCCAATACTGCGAGTTTCACTCATGGAAAATCATTTTACTTCGAAACAAAAATAATTTGTCTGTTGACCTGACCGAGTAGTCCGGACAAGTTGAACTGGTCTAGGGAGGGAACGTGGTTTGGATTCCAGAGGGAGGGTGCCTGTAAGAGACACAGCCATCAGTTAGCAGTTCAGACACTCAGAACGCTACCTACCATCCTGTATTGTCAGGCATAGTCGTGCTGAAAATCGATCGATATAACACTGAAACCATTACAATTTTGAAATACACCTTTTTGCTTTGTAATTAATTTTCTCGGTCAAATAAAAACAATAATTTTTTTTCAGTAATATCACATAAAAACATAGTGCTTGAATTTCCCTTTTTTACAAAAGAAAAAATCTTGGTGTTAAAATTAGGCATGAAGTTGTGTCTTTTAGTGTAAGATTTTCGACCTTAAAAAGCCTAAAAAATCGCTGATGGGAGATAACTTTTCAGCGTTTCGAACTAATATAGTTCACTAAAGAAAGACTTTTCCCAACTCTATAAGGCACATCGTACGGTTCTATATATAATAGTTTTGTCACAATTTCCGATTTGATCTCACCGTTTTTTTTACTCCTGACTGGTAAAATGTCCAAAACAATACCTTTATTTCGAAAGCAAGCAGCAGATATAATCGATATTTCGATTGTGGCATCCCATGTGGTACGTATAGCGCCGGGCCCATTGTTCCCATTGTACTCGTTCCACTATCAGTGCTCATGGTCAGTGAGGTCTGAAACAATATCTATAAGCAGGTATCCTGCCAAGATGCTGAATGACCTGGATTTTGCTGATGATATTGCCCTGCTGGAATCTTCCATAGACCGAGCCCAGTCACAGCTTACTATAAGACTGCAACTGCAGCAGCAGATCTAGGCCTTGTCATCAGCGCACCTAAGACAGAATATATGACTGCAAACTGTAACGCCCAACCAGCACTTGAAGTCTATGGTAGTACCATCAACCATGTCACAGACTTCAAGTATTTGGGTTCCAAGATGGGCTCTAGTGTTGGAGACGTAAAAAGAAGAAAAGCACTAGCCTGGGCAGCTTTCTGGAAACTGGAACGCCTTTGGAGAAGCCCGTCCCTGTCAATCGAAACAAAAATCAAGCTGTTTCAGACAACGTGTGTTACTGTCTTTCTGTACGGGTGCGAGTCATGGGTAATTACCAAGGACATGGAAAACAAGATCAATGCATTTGCAACATCTTGCTACAGAGTAATGTTAAACATCAAGCGTGTGGATCGGATTCCAAATGAAACCATCTACAACCTGACCAACACCACTCCACTGGTTGCCAGAGTCAAGATTCATCAACTTAAATTTCTCGGCCATATACTGCGTCTTGAAGATGGCGAGCCTGTGAAAGAATATGCGCTTTATATTCCACCACATGGGAAGAGGAAACCGTGACGGCCGCGCACACTGTACTTACAGTATGTCCAGCACCTCCTGGGAGATACTGAAGGGATGCTCCGCAGCCGACTGATGATGATGATGAATTGTGATATCACAATTTACTAATATATAAAAAAAGAAGCGACTGATTAAAAACCATTAAATTTGTAATACTTAATTTGGAGTTTTTTTCTGTGAACAACAATAGTATACGTTCTGTCCATTGAGAGCGTTTATTGTCCCTTTTCTCAAAGCGGGCACGTCTCATTTCATGACGTCACCTTTTTTCTAGGCCAAATCTGTCTCGTTCGAAGGAACTCACCGCTTAAGTTGGTTTTTGCGGAATATCAATTTTAAACGTCTTATTTTCTCAAAAAAGGAGTCATTTTCACTGTCCTCATAATATTAGCTTGCCAATGATATGATGTTGTTTTTGCAATAGACCTGCCCTTTAAATTAAAAACATTAATGGTATACGGTAGCGGGCAGAATTGTGAAAGCTGCGTGATGCTCATTGTTTGGCACAGCTTTACATGTGTGATTCGCAAAATCAAAAAATCAAAAACAATCATCGAAAAAGAAAATAATTACATATCTTCAAGGGATAAGACTGAAAAGGACATGGTAAAATGTCACATTTTGGCCAACTATGTGGGAGAGTTAGTCCGTACGGATACTTGTAACTACATGCATATGAATGCATCTTTATAGTTGTCAATACTGCCGTTTTCTTCTTTTTGCTAATAATTATTTGTATATGAAAAATTATACAATCTTATCAAATTGCAATTGTACCCTTTCACTAGGATGGTGGGTTAAATATGATCATATGATTCTAGACGATATTTATGCTTAAACTGGCCAAATGACTGTGGAAAAAAGTCCATATTCAATTGCTATATAGCGTACGTTATGTAAATTACCATCGACGAATATTACAGTCATGGTTAAAGTTTGGAATACTAGAGTACCTGCAGCTGTGAGGGCACTGTAGCTGTACGTGAGAGCACCACCAGCATCAGATAGTGATATGACCTTTGACCTCGGTTGACCTCAATTGTATCTCGGGCATGTATTCCCCTCGTATCAAGGATTCCACCCACCAAGTTTGAGCCCGATCGGACAAAGTTTGAAATTTGACCCCTCCGTAATGACCTTTGACCTAGGTTGACCTTGGTTTTATTTTGGGCATGTAATCCCCTCGTATCAAGGATTCCACCCACCAATTTTGAGCCCGATCGGACAAAGTTTGAAATTTGACCCCTCCGTAATGACATTTGACCTCGGTTGACCTCGATTTTATTTCACGCATTATATTCCCCTTGTATCAAGGATTCCACCCACCAAATTTGGGCCCGATCGGACAAAGTTGAAAAATTTGACCTTTGACCTTGACCTCCGATGACCTTTCAAACCACCCCATAAACGTGGAATGCCCGATACCTATCTATATCCGAAATATCTGAACGATGCGTCGAAGCGCGGCGAAACGCATAGCCGGATAGACGGACAGACAGACAGACAGAGCTCATTATTTTATTAGTATAGATGTTTCATCGTCTTACCTTGCATACACTTCTAGTGCCCGTTTCTATTCATCGTTATGTATTCTTCTCCCGTGCATTATTTTCGCGAACTACCCTTCACAGCCCAAATTATATAAACCTGCACGCTAAACAATGCATTATCTAAAACCTGCACGCTAAACAATAGATTCTAGATAATACGTGCACGCTCAAATACTAGAAATACTACTTTCACATAACCATATAGTAGAGTTAGGTGACGCTTTCGACACAGAGAGGTCACATAACTATATAATTGTCTGTTCGATATATATACCATCAAAAAAGTACGAATATACATTCTGTGGTGTTAAAATGGTATAGTTACAAACGGTGTTCTATAATAGGGTACAATTACCGAATAGGGTGCAACTCGTTAGACTTGAGTCCAGTCCTCGTTTACGGAGTTTAGGGTTAGGGTTTAGGGTTGGGGTAGGGCAGTCTTGTAATAAGACTAGTAGAGTTGCACCCTATTCGGCAATCGCTCGCAAATTATAGAGCTATAAAGTCCAGTTGATATTCACCGTAGTACTAGTCGGACATCTAAATCGATCGTTTCCAACTGGTTCAGATTCAGATTCAGATTCAGATTAAATTTATTTCAAATTCGTGGCCCGTAGGCCAAATTACATGAAATATTACATTTGCATTGTTTACATTAAAAGACATAAAAAACACATATAAAATATACATAAAAACACCAAAAATTACTCAAAGAAATTAATTGCACTTGTTGAGGCAAAATCTCACACTCACACTCATACAGCTCACACACCCCTATATCTCCACACACACTTTACATACACCCACATCCAAACTATCAGCCCTCCATATACACACACCCCCACACACCACAGATGCTCAAAAGAATTTAATTTTATAAAGCAGTAATTAATAAATAACATAACAAAATATTGCACATATTTAAACTGGACCAGCCAAATTATAAGGAACAAATTGAATACATCAAGATAAAAATGCTGTCATAAAATCATTAAAATACACCAGCTGAATATGAACATAATGAGATGCACTAATTAAGTAGATGAGTGAGATAGGGTATTGAGCTGTTCCCATATCTTTTTGTTTTGGTTCTGGGGACCTGATACTTATTGCACTGTCTAAGGGTCATATTGTGGGTCCTCATATTGTGTGGAAACCATTCAGTGCTCTCTGTGTTCGAAACCACGATATTAAATGATCACAACATAAAGTCAATTGGTTACAAACCATGCGTGAATAAGTTACTAAAGTATGACGTATGGCGCAATCGATACCATTGATAGCTAACTTATACGGGATTGATTTTCTTTACCAGTTAAATGCTACGTAGCTGGTCAATGTCCTGACGGTGTTTTTAAAATGTAAGATATTTTCCCTAATATTAAAACTAATATAATGAATGCAGCAATTAATATTGCCTATTGTTTTAATAGGCCTACACTCAAAGTGTATGACGGATAATGTACTCGTGCAAATACATTCGTCAAGATAATTGCACTTGCCATGGAGTTATTGCATTTAGCTCTTGAGCCTATCGGCTCTCGAGCTAAATGCAATAACTCCACGGCGCGTGCGATTATATTGACGAATGCATTGCACTCAGTTCATTATCCTTATCATAAATCAAGGGGTCTTACTCAACAGTTATTCTGACAAAGATGTCCTTTGATCACGACATGTCACCAAAATGGCCCAAATTAGCGCGTATCAATTTAGGACTCCATTTTAGGCCGTGTCACCTTAAAGGAGGATTTCGTGATCCTAGCATCCTCTTTTTATGACATTTTCATTAGATATCCACGAAAAAAGCTTATTTCCAAAATTTCAGTTGATTCCGATTTTTCGTTTGCGAGTTATGCATGATTATGCTATTACACTGCTCCATAGACAATGAGTTGTAATTTCGTTCTGGTGCACCAGAACGAAATTCAAATTTGCGATATTTTTGCTAAACGAATTAATCTGCAAGAAATATTTGGTACATAAACATTATGTAGCCAGAGGTATCCAGTGGTGTAAAAATCTCAACTTTTTTGGGAAAAGTGGGGGATGAGGCTGTGGATCACGAAATGCCCCTTTAATAAGACCACTTAATTTGTCAATAAAACCTTTCAAAAAGTACCCCGTGTACTAGTATAACCTACTCAACACACGAGGCTTGCTTATGTCACCGTAAAAGTGCCGGCCTGTCGAACCAAGAAAAAAATGTAGTGTGTTCACCCCACTCCTCAAAAAAAATCCAAAGCTTTGTTCCATGAATGCTCCCTGTCTGATAATTTGTAGCAGTAGCACCCTCTCTGCTTCAAAGGTTGCTTAGATTAGAAGCATTATTGGCATACGGTAGCGGGCAGTAACATGAAAGCTGCACGTGTACGACGGTGTACGATGCCCATTGCACGGCTTTACATGCACTTGCGGTGATTCGCTAATTAGAAATTAATAAAACAATCATGCACAAAAATCAAATTATTGTTAAATTTTGCATTTTAAATAAGAATGTGTGTGCTAAAATATTCTCTTTTTGGTCAATATAGGTAACTACATGCAAATAAACGGAGCTTCAAATTTGTCAGTACTGCCGGGTTTCTTCTTGTTTGCTAAGTGCCTGATGAAAATCTTATTGACATTTCAAGTATTTCCTTTATTAAAAGGATTTTTACGCCTCCGCTTCTAGTGATTTATACGAAAGCTAACGGAATAAGCTAATTTGACAAAAGTATAAAAAGAACCTATTCAATTTATTTTCTCATCAAATTCTCAGTCACCGTATTTTATATTTATTTATATTTATTATAACAACATTTTTACACGTTCTGAAGTTTGCAGCCAAGGATCATAATGCATCCCCTTCCAGTTTCTCATTATTTTCTTCCTCACAAATCAATAAGCCTCCACAGGTAATGTTGCAATGATGTCAGCCCAAGGTTTCTTCAACATCACGATGCAATTTCAATTGCCAGGCCCATTATTTAGTTGGTGAGTTATGTGCTCACTAACAGACACACACAGAAATTGGTCAAAATACACGCAGCAATGTATGGCCTTGCGAACCCTTGAGCAGGGACATAGGTGTGCTGATATATTCAAAACATAGCAACTGGTTAATGGTGTTCATAATCATATTAAAATCCCATAGCAAAAAGAAACGTTTCCTGGTGACCACCCGATGACCATTCGGTGGTCATCAGGAACATTTCGGGTACCTTTTCCAGAGTTATCCGAAAGTGCCCGCTAGCGGATACCTTGCGGATACCTAATTAAGTTATCCAAAAGTTTTCGGGTAGACATCCGGAAGTCTCCCACAAACTCAAATCTTTCAAATGAGTTACCCAAAAGGTTCCCAGAAACCTAGATTCTTTGCAGGAGTTATCCGGTGGTTATCCGCTTTTAATTTGACCTTGAAAATAGCATAAAGCATCTCAAGAAAGCATTGTGGGTGGGTATATGGCCAAAAGGTCACTGAATGAATTCAAAATGGCAGTTGGCAGTTGGAATATATTTGTGCAGAATATTCAAGTTATTTGTGGTCCAAAATGTATGGATTTACATGTAGGACATTACAAGATGTTTACTAATTAATCTGGAACATGCTGTAGGAAGTATAAAGCATTGAATGCTTGATTTCATATGACAATGCCGGTAGGAAATTTTGTATGAAATGATTTGTATATTGATGCAGTCTTTATACTAGACTACCCCATAGTCCACTTGCCCATTGTGCATACTCTGGATATTGTATTTAAGCTTAAAACTCTGATTTAATTAATGTGTGCACAATTGATAGATTTTCACATCTGATCAGTCACCCTACTCCCTCTGTTTGTTAGCTTTCCAAGTGGACTACTGACTTTGCCTTGCGGTTAAGATTTTTAACACGGGACTCTATGGAGAGTTAGGCCAATTTCTGGCCTAACTAAAATTGGCCATGATGTAATGCATCTTTAAATGGACCTGCCTTGTGATTGGTCGCCCATATCTCGCTATGGTTTAAATCGTCTGGGCCCGCGCCATTACCATTAACTACACCGTAAACAACTGTCTGTGGTATTTGCGGCGCTTTTGTGTTGACGCGAAAGTTAATCTCTCATCAAACATCTAGCGCGTCTTGTACTATACCATGCTTAGTACTTGTGGTTAATGGACTGATAAACAAGTATGCTTGACAGTATGTTTTTAGAGAGCAAAGTCCAGGTGGTAAAGTCCTGCTTAAAATTCAAAGTCCATAGTCGGATTTTCGGGGTTCGCTATCAATAAACTGGTAGATTCCAAAATCAGAATTGTTCAGTATTAAAGTGAGCCGTTATAATTATGCAAGATAATGTTGCATTCAATTACTTTTATTGTCACTAATCATCTGATATTTTTAACTCTTTATGACCATTTTACTATTGAATACTTTAATTTTAATAAACATCAGTATAATTTTGAGTTCAACGAAATGGGTTCATCATGACTAATAATAACATATTTTTAATAAAATTCGACTATGGCATAGTCTATCTTTATACATGTACCTAATACAAGTTGTCCCATAAAAAGGTTACATGTAGAAAATGAACCGCATTTTGTGAAGGTTCAATATAACAATGTCACTTTTTGTAATTGTCTGCCAAATTTGAACTCCGTATCTTAAAAGCAACTTAACTTATGAGCACAAGATGACAGAGGTGTCAAGAGTGGCTAACCATCAAAACATCGCACTACGAAAGTTGAACACAAGTACACCTTTGTCTTCATATTTTTTCGTAATTACTTTTAATTTTCCTCATTTTCCAAATTTTTTTCATAGTTGAACTTATTGCACTAAAGAAACATGTTGACCTAAACATTGTACACTGAAAATAAATAAATTTTAGAGATTCTATACTCTTGGTGATAGAAAGATAGATATTAGAAAAGAACACGTTTTTAGTGAAGGCATATCTGCACGCTGTATCTACTGTTATCAACATAGTGAAATTGATAACAATCTCTTCATTTGGGCTTTGTATGGGGTTGTTGAGTTGAAATCGCTGCTGTATGGTATTATATACTGTTGGACATTTCTAACGAGACTCTTGAAATAAAACTGAACGAGTTTTATTCTCTGTACATCAAAATAAAATAATGCATCTGCAATGCTATGGCTAGACCTATACAAACTTCCCGCCAAATGCACGGTGGTATTCAACCGCGTGTTGCATTATGTCACGTAAACACCTTGCTCAGGAATGCATGGAATGTGGGCTTAGTAGCTGAGTTGTGAACTTGACATTCACAGGAATACTAGAAAAGGACATTTATATTAGTTAACATTGACATAGAATATTTTCAAAAATCTACATGTAACATTTTTTGGGACACCCGGTATATGACACATTTGAATGTTTTAGTTTATTCCTTTTCTAGTAAATCATACATGATTTTGACTGTAAATTAATGTCAATTAAATTACTAATCATCAGCTAATGTGTCAATTAACTGAAATAAGCTTTATGTTAAGCTATTTGTTGTAAACAAATTATTGATATAAAAATTGTAGGCTGTGTCAGTGATGTGATCACATTTAGGTACTAGTATAATACATGTATATATGCTGATATCATAACAATTTTGTTGTACATTAATTGAAAGGTATGCACCTTATAAACAGATAAAGGTGTGAACCAAATTGAATCAGAAGAATATTTTTGTACAATAACTACAATTACTTACAATGTACACTTTTAAGTTTCTTATAGCAAGATAGCACTAGCTCAACTGCCATGACTGCAGAGTTGTATTTCTCCAAAAACTACAATTCAAATAATAAGCTAAATTGCCTGATAAATTTGTGCATACTCATGAATTTGTATTTCTGCATTCCCCAAAAAGTCAACAGGAAGTCTCCAAAGAGGTCACCAGGTATATCGTCACCAAAAGTTATCCGCTAGGTCCCCGAAAAGTTATCGGGTAGTTACCCTCTAGTTTTCCAAAATAAGTCATCGGGTAGTCATCCGGTACCTATTACCGGGCCTATTACCTGAAAGGTATTCACCATGCTTTCCCAAAAATTTGTCGGGTAGTCGCCCGCTACCTAATTTGCATGTGATCCGCAAAGGTCTCATTTTTTGATATGGGATGCCTCCTGTGTTATCCAGAGAGCAAAATATTATCCTTTTTTACTCCTCGGTGAGGCAATTTTTTTAATTAGTAAAGTTCTATATTTTCAACAATTTGTTTTTCGATTTGCACAATTTTGTCCATATTTTTCATTTTTACGTTTTGTATCACCTAAATTTCGCGTGCCACAAAAACATAATTATTTTTATGTTAAAATTAGAGGCGTGGTCAGCTTTCTTGGTCAAAATTTAAAAAAATGGGAAAAGACAAACCGGTATTTAATATCTATATAAATATATACCGTTCTTTTAGAGAGACTGTACCGTCTTTGAGCTTCCAAGTGCTTTATTGGGACCATATGCGCGCGTAGCTAGCGTGCCAAAATTTGATATTTTACACTCATTATGGTCCGTGAATTTTGGTGGGAAATAGGCTCCTTGTCCCTTTTCTTTTCCTTTGCCTTCCCGATTTTCTCTTTAATTTTTGGTTAGGTGGGTACTTTTCTCTTTCATTGTCATGGGGCACTCTTCCCCCTGACCACCCCTCTCCGCTGGCTACGCTACCATCTGGTGAGTTTTTAGTACAAAGCGGGGAACTTGAACATTTTCATGTCTTAGGATTATTTTCTTCAAAATATAGATTCATGTGATGATTTCTCACAAAAAAAACATACACAGATTCATCCATGGCTCCCAATCAGTGGCGTAGATTTCTTTTTGACATGTGGGGAGGGATGGGGTTGGAAAATGTTCTTGTATAATGAATCCAGTCCAGTTTATGGTAGCGCACGAAAAAATTTGGATTGAATATTGAAGCTAAACTTGTGAAATATGGTACAAAAGACAATATTGCTAAGACAATATTGTTCAAGGTTGCGCCGCAGGCTTATAAAGAAACAATGTTGCTCCAAAAACAATAGCAATATTTCTCATTATGTTCTTCGTCACAAATCAATAAGCCTCCACATGTAATGTTGCAATGATGTCAGCCCAAGGTTTCTTCAACATCACGATGCAATATCAATTGCCAGGCCCATTATTTAGTTGGTGAGTTATGTGCTCACTGACAGACACACACACAAATTGGTCAAAATACACGCAGCAATGTATGGCCTTGCGAACCCTTGAGCAGGGACATAGGTGTGGTGATATACTCAAATCATATTTAAATGGTTCCTGTGTTATCCAGGGAGCAAAATATAATCTTCTCGTTTTGTGTATCTATACAACTTAACATATTAAAAAGAGATGAAAGAAGAAAACTAAAAACTAAGGTCAAACGGGTATGTTGGGCATGGAAGTGAGAAGGTTCACAAAGGGGTCTTTCCGCGAGACTGGGGGAAATCTTACCAAAAAATGAAAAATGGGGCCATTCAGTGAGACTGGGAAAATTTTTGGTGACAGGAAAAAAAAAAGAGAGTCATTGGGTGAGAGGGAATCAGTAAAACAAAAAAGGGGATTCTGGGTGGGTTGGAGTGGAAAAATGGGGTGGGTGTGGGAGTCAATGTGGCCAAACATCCCCGTCACCCATTTTTAATGAGTGCCCCCCCGCGGGTTGAAAACAGCAACAATAACAGCATACAAGTGTATAATGGCATGTGCACACATTATAATGTTATGGATGGTGAAATTTTAACTCAGTACTTGTATTTTTTTTCAAAAGCAACCAGCAGAAATAATCTATATTTCTATTTTTGCTCGCAGAATCTCAAATTCATGGGTATATTCAGGCGTTGATTTTGAAAAAAATTTCATTCGGAATTGCAAAATGGTGGAATCAAAACGGAAATTCGGACAAAATTATAAAATATAGCCCTCGTAGATGAAGTTGATCAAAACAATGGAATTTTTTGGGACAGTTACTGAAAAATGAACATTAATGCTTTTCATTTGGCCGCGAATATTAATTTTGAAGGGAAAAGGTGCAACTCAACACTGAAAGCCAAACTGGAGTCTAGGTGACTCTAAAAGCAGAGTCCAGCCACTCTGCGACTCTATGTCTAAAATGACTCCATATTGGGAGTCATTTGACTCCCTTGAAGAGTCATAAATTTCTTAACTCCGCTGAAGAGTCACTGTTGATGACTCTATAGAGAAGTCATTTGACTCCCAATATAGAGTCATTTTAGACATAGAGTCGCGTAGTGGCTGGACTCTGCTCCTAGAGTAACCCAGACTCATTAATAGAGTACACCCTGACTCGATTACAGGGTCACTCCGACAGTCCGAAAAAAGACAAAATAATGATACACATAGATATACATCAAGATAAAAATTCAAAGTAAGACCTACCGGAATAGGCGACTTTACTCTGAGTTTCACGCCATTGACGATTGTCACACGACACGGTGGAGAAAATTTGGCTTGACCAACATCCCATTGGAATGGGAGAATATACATTCCATGGTGTCAAGAGCCAAGCAATTACAGAGTCTGACTCCCTTGAAGAGTCATAAATTTCTTGACTCCGTCGACGACTCTGAATGTAGAGTCAATTGACCGAAGGTGACTACTTTGGAGAGTCAGTGCTAGTTTACTCCACTAGAGTCACTTGACTCCATTCTGGTTATCAGTGAACATTTTGCTCATTTCAACTCCGAATTTGATTGTTCCAGTGCCTCATAAATGAGTGGGCCTTGTATAGCCAAAGAATGATTAGCGTTCTGAGAGTATTCAGTATTACAAATACATGTATGTTGAATTGAATTGAATTGAATTGAATTGAACTGAATTGAATTGAAAGTGTAAAGTTCTTGTAGTTTTAAAGGCCTCACTAGACAAATCTATTCTGAGTTTGAAATTATAACAGTGTCTCTTTGAATATGTAAAGCAATTTCATAGATGATATCTCTTATTTTCAAAAGACCAAAGAGATATGGATTGATGACGGAATTTAATCAACCAAGCCAACGTAATAGCCAGGTAACATGATACGATATTTGATATACCGGTTTTGTCGAAGAGGTAATGAACTAAAGCCTCGGGGCTAAGCCATAAAGTGAAATAGAAGAGATAATCCGATAACATCAGATGGCGAAATCGTCACGATGTTACCTTGGATGATTGTTGCATGCAGATTTTGGTTCTCTCGGGACTACTACATGATGGAGCATAAAAAGGAAATCATTTTGGATGTTGTCCTGGGGGATGTTGTTTTTCTACCTGGTTCACAGTTAATGGCTCTTGTAACAACGTTTTCACAGTATTTTTGTGGGAGAGAGAACATCAGACATATCGAATTCTGAATACGAAGAATGTCCTTCTGATATTAAATAAGTTTTTGATTTATTTGAAATTCGCGATATCATACAAATTTTATAGCAAATTATTAATTGATATTTTTGACACTTAACAGTCTTCGAAGTAAACTTAATAAATCTAATGATATTTACTTAAAGTGTATGTAGCTGGGTGGAAAAGCCGACGATCATTTGAAAATTCTGATCTTTCGTATTGAAGATCTAGATTTTTCCCCAAAAACACCTGGTATTTGACCAATATACAATGATAGCTCGCTCTTCCCAATGCAACAAAATAGGTCCTATCTCATTGGCTAAAAAATCGCTATCACTCAGTGATGTTGAATAAATTAAGCTATAGGGATATCTTTCCAATTCTATTTAACAAAGTAAAAATCCTATTGTTAGTTACATACATACAAGAGCTTATAAGTGCGACCGTCCACCACAAACCGCTCGTAAAGTCGACAAAGTGTATTTTGAGTTACAGTGTAAAATGTGCATTTAGGTTGTCTTCAGATGTACCTTAAGTTGGTACTACATGTTTCTCATTTTGCTATAGTGCCAGTCAAACACCTTTTAAACTTATTATTGAATATGATAATAAGCTTCTACATGTGTATAGAATTCATAAATAGCTGTTGTCTCTGTTTGTGTTGGCTAAATCCTGGTCAAATGGTGGGTTAACCAACAATTAACAATGAGAGGACATTCTTGAACCTCGTTGACTTGGGGATGATTTGAAGTGACCGCCAATTATGACTGTTTGACTTTAATTACCAGCAATGTGGAAAAGGAGACACAATGTAGCACCGATATAAAGTACCCTTTTGCTGAAGGAGCAGAGTTCAACAAACTATAACTCTGCTTCTGGATATTGTTTGAAGGCAAATGATATATCATTTTAAAGCTTATGATATAAATCTTCTAAACACGAAATAAATATCATTTGAAATAATTTTATTTCTAGCTATAATTAGGAAAAGAGAAACATATTTATAAAAAGTGAGGGGCACAGACGGCACCTGGTTCCAGATATAACCTTGTTATAAAACTTAAACCTTGCTCTATTAAATTAGGAATTCTTCCGCTGAGAAATTCTTAATTATATACTAATAGTCTATATAGTGAAAACTTATCTTGGTTTCTAAAGAGAAGTATTTATACATAACCAAGGTCACCCTTTATTGGTTAATATTCAAAACTGTGAATATCAAGCAAAAGGATTATACCAATCATATCGGTCTTTTTGTAAAGTTCGGCGGCTCTGAAAAGAGCCGTTCATTCAGCGGTTCGAAAACCTTTTCTGTCTCTTTTATAAAAACTTGGTGGCTCTGAAAAGAGCCGTTTAGTATTATGGTTAATAATTCTATTTCAACCTTATTTATGGTTAAGACTGTGAGTCCTTTCTTGGACTCGAGTTTGATATCAAGTCCAGACTAGCACCTGATACCTGAAAAGAGCCGTTCTTTATGTGATGGACCAAAACATATACTTTGTTTTGGTAGGAGGAAAGCTGTCGTTTCTAAACGATTAGGTTTTCTGCATTTGGTATGGAAATAAGGCTTTTCTTGAGTGCTAGTAATAATAATAAAGGAGGGATTTATAAGCGCCCATTGCAAGCATGCAAGCCACTGAGCGCTGTACAGGCAACATGATAAAAAGCGAATTTAAACAATAAAAATACATTACAGATATCACATAATTCCAGTAATTTCTAAAACGCATAACATATTATAATGTATATACAAAAACAACAAAAGCAATATCATAATCAACACAAATATAGTAAAAAATATAGCACAAAGTCATAACAATGCACCAGCATGGTGCAATCAACCATAGTAATCCTTGAAAAGGAATGTTTTCAGACGGCATTTAAACTGGTCAGTTGTAGCAGCATTTCTGATCTCTAATGGCAAAGCGTTCCAGAGTGCTGGCCCACAAACAGCGAATGCCCTATAGCCATAATATTGTGTCCGTGGACGCTGCGATGGGAACCTGAGAGAATTATGTGAGGAATACCGGAGGGTGTGGATGGGCATATAGCGGTATATCAGCTCATCTAGATAGACAGGAGCATGGCATACTGCAGTTACTGTCCGTTTTCCTATACACAATACACAGTGCTCTCACCATTGACGCGTGACCTATACAAATGATGTATGTTGGGAGAATGGACACTTGCCTAGTTAACATCACTGTGTGAAAAATAACCAGCCAATATTTTATTTATTCTCCAAAACTTCTAGCAAATATATTTCTCTAACATGACCTAAAATTACAGCTAGGTTAGATGTTCAGAAATGGTCGCACTTTTGTAAAATATGAGTGAGGGCAAGGCATAGCTAGCCAACTCCCCGTGTTAATTGAATGGAGATTTGACCGAAAATATTGGTATCGGACCGCTCACTTCTGAAGGATGCCACAAAAACGGTAAAAGCTACATTTAAATTATTCTAAATAGGTTCTAGAAAATAAAGTTTTGTAACATGTCCTAAATTTTTAGCTAATTTAGATGTTTGGAGAGGGTCGCACTTTTGTGTTTTAGGAAGGATATGTAAACGACAGATAACACCAAAAATATGAAGAAATTATTTCCAAACGGTGTTAAGTCAACAATCATTATGTTGCTCATTTTGAAGAATGCTGGTTAACAAAAAGCAGGTCTTTGTCTCATTTCGTGAACAATGGTACACATACCATTGTTTCCTTTCGTTTCCTTTATAATCGGTTACCCAACTGAAGCTATAATACCAGGTTTATTGCGATGTCTCACATTGAAAACAGACACTTGTACACAACCAGAGAAGATCTGATTTAATCAGTTGAGCTGCTTCAATGAGTGTTATCTTGGTTTAATAGCTTTTAATGGGGTTTAAGTCCTGCAAAGGTCGAGATGAATTCTACTGTAGACATGACTGCATCATGGTCATTTAGAGTTTTGAATACAAGAAGAAGAACCTTATTTTTGATTCGGTGTGAAACTGGTAGCCAATGGAGGCGCTCAAGGACGGAGGTGATGTGTTCTCTGCGTTTAGTAAGTGTGACGAGACGGGCCGAGGCATTTTGGAGTTTCTGTAGATCAATGTCGGGCAGGCCTGTAAGGAGCGAATTACAGAAGTCCAAGCGGGAGGTGATGAAAGCGTGGACTAAACGTTCAGTGGAATTGTTATCGAGATAGTTCCTGATTTTTCCAAGCTTATGAATAAATGCCCAGCCACATACAAATGTTGCTTACATGAGTCTTAAGTCTGAGATGGCTATCAAAGGTGACTCCTAGATTGTGACCCTCCGGGCTTGAACTGATGTACGCATCACCAATCTTAGTGGTGGAAGTGGTTCGGAGTCAATAAGCTGGAGTCTGTTTTTCACTGCCCATGCTTTGATGTCACTAATGCAGGCTTCCAGACGATGGATAACAGAGTCTCTCTCATGCCTTTCAAAACATGCATAAACTTGAGTGTCGTCCGCGTACTCGATGTGCTGCAACTTCTGGCGAGAGATGATATCACTGATTGGTGCAGTATAGAGAGTAAATAGCGGAGCACCACACACCGATCCCTGAGGTACATCGCAGATAATCTTATGGTGCTCGGATTCGCAGTTGTCAATGTTAACAGTTTGTGAGCGATCCTTGAGGTAAGAGGAGAACCACTTTACAGCAGTGCCAGATATGCCATAGCGAAGTTGAAGGTCTCCGAAGAAAGATTTGGTGGTCGATAGTATCGAAGGCAGCGTTAAAGTCCAAAAGGACGAGCACTGACTCCAATGGCCGTCAACTGACTGAAGCACATCATTCTGAACCTTTAAAAGCGCAGTCTCAGTGGAATGGCTAGGACGATATGCCGACTGTGTGCATGTGTACAGTGTGTGGATGGTCAAATAATCCTGTAACTAAGCCATGACACATCTTTCCAAAAGTTTGGAAAGAAAGCAGAGTAGCGAGACCGGCCTGTAGTTCTTGTAAATGTCTTTATCCAGCGACTTTTTCTTGATTAGAGGTGTCACTTTCGCAACTTTGAAACACTGTGGTTATAATCCTCGTAATGACAGGGACAAGAGAGTCCACACATTTCTTCAGGAGAGGGGTAGGTATAGGGTCAGAAGAACAACTTTTCACTGCAGATTGCATGATCAGCTCACGAACTTTATCCTCCGTCATTTCTTTGAACTCCGTCAAAACGACTGGAACAATCATCGACAAGAGTAACAGAAAGCTCGGTGTGGCAACTCGAGTTCAGGTTTTCACGGATTTTCCGAATCTTACTGTCAAAGTAGTCTGCGAACTCATTTGTGAGGTGAGCAGGAGATTTGGACGTTGGAAGAACGCGGTCCTTGTTCGGGTTGGTGAGCGAGTCGACAATTCTAAACAGCTGTTTGCAGTTGCTTCCAGTTATTCTGTCATTATTGTTACGAGTCGTATTGGACTCAAGGCCAAAATCACCTTTTACCCGAACCCACACGAATGCACAATACAAATACACTGTTTGATTTAAGCTAACAAAATCTAAGCTGATGTATATATCCTTATTCACTTGTCCTGCGAAAATCAGCGAAATCCATTGTACACATGCGTTTAGAAATATCCTTGCGTATGAAATCCTCACACGAAATTGATCCTGCTTTCTCCAATCACTTTATATCTTCTTGCGCCGCTTTCTCCAAAAATATATCTCCTTGCGCTGCTCTCTCCAAATATTTATCTCCTTGCGCTGCTTTCTCCAAAAATGGTGTTTCTGTCACCAATCACTCTTTCTCCAGGGAACAGGTTTCTTTAACACAGCTCCGCTGTATTTGACAGATGTGTGGTTTTCATAAACCCAGCAAACTCCAGCAATTCGACAGAAGAACTTTAATCCTTTGATGAGGAAGAGCACATTTGTGTGCTCGCAATCTCCTTCGTTGCTGTATTAAAATTAGCTCAATTATTGGCTATGTAAACTGGTTAAAATGTACTTCTTTTTTGAAGCCCGAAGACCATCACACACATGTGGAGTTTTGCAATCTCCCATGACACTCTGTAAAGTCCAAACTCAAGCCTCCAGCTTTTATACCCACAATCTGTTAATAGACCATTCTGTCACATTTACTTCCTGGGGACTTTACAAAATCATGTCCATTTCACAATCTGTTATCAGGGATTCCCCTGATGGTGCAACTATGCACTGAATATTGAGTAATATGGAAAATCCCCTATGATATTAATAATAATAACTCTGATTCAGTTTGTTTTGATCACCTGATGAATGAAAGGGAATTCCCCTAGAACATGCCATAACACACAAACTCTTGCAAGTGCAAGGGGGTTTCCCATCTCATGAAATACTTTCAGCTTGTAAACAAAGTTAAATAATTAAATTAAAGGAAATCTGTACCATAAACTAATCAATGGCTATATAGTTGTAGTAATAATAAAAACGACAAACAGTAAAAGTCCCAAGCTTATATACGTCCAAATAAAGGAGAAATTCTTAATTCCTTACGACAATCAGCGATCAGAATGTAATCCATGGTGGCGGCCATATTGATACCCGATGTATTTTATTACGCTGTAACGGTACCCTGATTTTGAAACCAGCGAAATCCGTGCCACCAGCACTCGCGCTCGTGAACTTTGGTGACACGAAACGAATACTACCAAAGTTCAGATTCAACATTCGTTCAAAAGAAAACGCGACAATTTTTACCCATAAAACTACAGAAGAACATAAAAAATGTATTTTAAGTAATATTTATGATCAACAATGTCTTTTGAGAACGAAAAGTAAAAACAGCACTAAAAACCAAAATTCGCTGTGGGGGTCGCGAATGCCATAGCAACACACGCTCGCCGCGGGTCTGTTTGAAAGGTTACACTGTACCGCTTGTGGCAGAAAGGAGCTATCATGGCGGCTTCCATGAATCGCAGAAACGAAGGATTAAAAGTGCTTTTTCTTTGTTAGGAATATTCCGAAATTCATATAGACCGTCTGGTATGTTTAATTTAGGGGTATATAACTATATTAGCCATTGATTAGTTTATGGTACAGATTTCCTTTAAATTAAATTACTCAGGGCACATTACACCCTCCCCCTTAAAAGAAGAAAGTTCGAATGTAATGAAAACTTTCTTAAATGTTTTCATCTTTTACATCAACTTCAACATATTATCAACTTTGAGTATTTAACTCATCATACACAGTGACTACTTGTCACACACAACTTCCCTTTTAAAGGAAACTTTTGTTTGTCAGTTTTTATGCAATTCTGGACAGGGCATCAGCCATTACATTGTCTTTTCCCTTAATGTTTGATGTCCAGACACACCACTCTTCGCCATACATACATTCTCCCAGCCACATTTCCCTAACATAATATGAAATTTAAAAAAATAAATGAAATTTATTTTGTCAGAGGCGCCGGCGGGGTTCGAACCCACGCTTCACTCAGCGTCAGGTCAAAGCTAGTGTGGGCGCAAACTGGTATTGTGACTATCTCTCCTCTCTTTTTTGTATATTTATTTATCCATTTACACCACTTCTCCCCAGCTATGGGTTAAATAGACGTTGTTAGGATAGACCAACTCAGTTGGTTAGTTAAGCCACTGGGCAGCAGCAGTGGTGGATGGGGTCTGGTGGCAGAGATCAGTCTTGATACTACCCTGATAATGGCAGCAGTCCTTGAAGATCCTAGTTAGTTGGATTTCTACCAAGTTAGCTGGTACTGCGGGGCAACCTGGATCCTTCCCAGTCGTCACACCTCGGTGTTCCATTGGATCCGAAGTATTCCAGGTCCAGAGAGTTTCAGAGCTGGTGCGCAACAACTCTGGTACTATAAATTGTAGCGTAGGCGTATGTCGGAGCTGTGAAAAGCCCTGTAGCGAGGCAGAGAAGGTGGTGATGGCAGGCTTGAGTGGCTGGATGCTGTTAGCTGTATCTGCCCATGCAGGCGGGCTGGATTGTTAGGTCGCAGATTTTCTGATGGATGACAGAAACCTGTAGGCGCCATTCAGCATGACCGAGCAGCCCTATTTAGGGATAGCACTGCTTGCCTCAACCTGAGGAAGCCCCGATAAAAGGAGGGGTAAACAAAGCTCATCTAATTGAATCTGGCCGGCTAGCCGCGGTCGGCGGATCCTCCAGCTTGCGGTAGAAAACAACAAAAGAAAGAAAACGAAAGAAGAAAGAAGTTGACCTTGGGATCGTGGAATGTACGAACTCTTCTTGATAACTCCACTAAACGACCTGAACGTCAAACGGCACTGGTTGCTCTTGAGCTTGGGCGCTACAACATTGACATATGCTGTCTTCAGGAAACACGCTTCTCTGGTCAGGGCCAAATTTGTGAGAAAGGTTACACCTTCTACTGGTCTGGGAGAGACCCAAATGTTCGCAGAGAGGCAGGTGTTGCCTTTGCTATTTCCAATAACATTGCTAAGGACTTAGTCTCTCTTCCTCAAGCCATCTCTGATAGACTTATCAAGCTGAGACTGCCTCTGAGCCAAGACCGTTACATGACCATTATTTGCTGCTATGCTCCTACGATGTCACACACAGATGAATCCAAAGAAATCTTCTATGAAGCCCTTAGAGCTAGTGTGAGGAAGATCCCACATGAGGATAAGTTGATGGTTTTGGGAGATCTTAATGCCAGAGTGGGCAGTGACATTGCCACTTGGCCATGTATCCTTGGGAATCATGGGAGAGGTGCTTGTAACTCCAACGGGGAACTACTGCTCTCATTCTGTGCTGAGAATCAGATGGCTGTGACCAATACCTACTTTCAGATGCCTGACAAATGGTACTACTCATGGCAACATCCTCGCTCAAAACGCTTCCATCTGCTGGACTATGTTCTTACAAGGCAGAGAGATATCTGTGATATCACTTCCACCAGAGTTATGAGAGGTGCAGATTGCTCTACAGATCACTTTCTTGTACGGACAATATGTAAGCTGCATATCAAACCCATGAGGAGGAAGACAAAGCCTAAACTCCCCAAGAAGGCAAATGTTAGAAGTCTCATCGATAACCTGGAAACAAGAGCAAAATTCCAGGAAGCACTAACTGTAAAACTGGATGCACTGAGACTGCCAAAGGAAGCTACAATCAATGAACAATGGCAGTCTCTTAGTAAGGCAACCCAAGAGGTCATGGGAGAACAGCTAAGCCCACCACTCCGTCGCAATGCAGATTGGTTTGATGAGAACAATGAACCAATCCAGGCTCTCCTTCATGAGAGGACAGTTGCCAGGGATGAGATGCTCAGGACAGGGCTCCGCTCGAAAAGCAGAAAGTTTAAGGAGTGCAAAAGTAATGTCCAAAGATCATTACGTCAGATGAGGGATGAATGGTGGAATAAGAAAGCAGAAGCCGTGCAGGAGCTGGCTGAGAGTGGTAACTCTCAAGCTTTCTTCACAGCCCTGAAGGAAGTCTATGGACCTAGGCATTCAATTGCCTCTCCTCTTCTCAATAGCTCAGGTACAACTCTTCTAACTGACAAAGATGACATCAAGATCAGATGGCAGGAACATTTAACCGACCCTCTAGCACTGCACCAAATGTCTTGGATAACCTTGTAAAATCATCAAGCAAAACTGGAATGGAAAAGCCGCCAACCATGCAAGAAATTGAAGATGGAATGGACGGAATTCCCTCTGAGGTGTACAAGTTTGGCGGGCCTTGCATCATCCAAGCTCTGTGCAGTTTTTTCCAAAACTGCTGGGGTGCAGCTGAACTGCCCCAAGAATTTAAGGATGCAATGATTGTCACTATTTTTAAGAAGGGTGACCGCACTCAGTGTGGTAACTATCGAGGGATATCCCTGCTCTCAACTGCTGGTAAAGTTCTTGCAAAGATTCTCCTAGCCAGATTACAACAAGTTGCCAGTAAGATACTACCTGAAAGCCAATGTGGGTTCAGAGCCAGTCGATCCACAATTGATCCAATCTTCACCCTGCGCCAGCTTCAGGAGAAATCAATAGAACAGCAAAGACCACTTTACATAGTCTTCATCGACTTCACCAAAGCATTTGACACCATCGATAGAGAATTACTTTGGAAACTACTGGAGCATTATGGCTGTCCAGACATCTTTGTCAAGATCATTCGTGAATTTCATGATGGAATGCAGGCAACTGTTCTAGTTGATGGTGATACAACTGAGTCCTTCCCGGTTTGTCATGGTGTTAAGCAGGGATGTGTGTTGGCACCAACCTTGTTTGGTCTCTACTTGGCAGCTGTTTTGGAAATGTCATCTGACAACCTATCATATGGTCAGCATGGAGTTTTCCTCCGTTCTAGGACAGATGGCAAACTCTTCAATCTAGCCCGTCTACGTGCCAAGACCCGATGGCAAGAAGTCTGTGTGCAAGAGCTTCTATATGCTGATGACACCGCCCTGGTAGCTCAATCCATTGAAGACCTGCAGAACATGTTGGACTGTTTTGTGACTGCATCAGTTGCATTTGGCCTTACAATCAACATCAGTAAAACTGAGGTCATTTACCAACCTGCTCCTGGAACTCAGCACCAAGATCCTGATCTCTACATACATGGGGAACCTGTCAAATCGGTCACCAATTTCACCTACCTGGGGAGTGTGATTTCCATGGACAATTCCGTCGATCTGGAGATCACAAGACGAATTCAGAGTGCCACCAGTGCCTTCGGATCTCTGGAAAAAAGAGTTTGGTCCCAGCGTGGTATAAGACTTGCGACCAAATGTAAACTGTATCGCGTGTTTGTCCTACCCTGTCTGCTGTATTCTACTGAGACCTACACACTCTATCGGAGACACATCAAGAAGTTAACTTCCATTCAACTTCGCCACCTTAGATGTATATAATAATAATAATAAATATATCATGGGAATAAATGTATCATGGGAATAACATGGCAGGATCGAGTCCCTAATGGAGAGGTGCTTCAGAGAGCCAAAATGGAGAGCGTAGAAGCCATCCTAGTGAAAAGCCAACTGCGATGGGCCGGTCATGTCGTGAGGATGCCTGATGAAAGACTACCGAAAGCTGTGATGTATGCTGAACTCACAGAAGGAAAGAGAAAACGTGGTGGACAGAAACTTCGGTACAGAGATGTTGTGAAGCGTCATCTGGGAGACGAAAGCTAGTGACCGGGTCAATTGGAGGAAGAAGATCCATGATGCTGGGAAAACAGTGGAGCGGAAGCGAAAGGAGAAGTACCTTGAAGGATGGAGAAAGAGACACCCATCACCTTCGACAACTGAGCCTTCATCGAACTCGATGGGCAGCCGATGATGATGATGATGATGATATTGCCTCATTTCAAATATATAGTTTTAGTTTTGGTTTTGGTTTTGGTTTTGGTCACGATATCTATGCCTCATTTCAAATATATAGTTTTAGTTTTGGTTTTGGTTTTGGTCACGTGGTTTCCTATTGTCCTGCCTAACCACTTGAATCACAAGATATCGAACTCTTTGTTTCTACCTTTTGTTTAAAACTAAACATTTGTGACAGGTAGTTTCGGTTTTGGTTTCAGTTTCTTATAAGTGGTGTGACGAATAAAATTACAGGATTTTCGAGTTACCTGATCTAAGTATACAAAAGAAATGTTTAAATTTCGCAGTGCAATATTCACGAGCAGAGAAGTCGAACAAAACAGTCTACATTTGAAAGCATTGATTTAGTTTGAAAGCATTGGCTTGAGACTACGAAATAGCCTAAGCTGATTTCACTGTGAAAATATATAGACCATCGAAATATTTGCATTCGACATTACAAAAGGGGCCACTACTGTAATTGTATAGGTGCTATAAACAAAATCGATTCATGTCCTTAATCCCATGTACCAGAATCGATGGAAGGCCATTATATGACCTCTAATAACCTAATGACTTTTACTGAAGCAATTTTTACTGCAAAAAGTAGAAGATAGAGGGGAGAAGATTGGGTGTGTGTGTGCGGGGGGGTTGGAGGGCAAGGGGGATATGGGCCGGGAGAGAGAGAAACATATGAGAGAGAGCATTGGAAGTGAAAGAGAAGGGGAGGAGAGCTCGAGATGAAGATATCGAATGTAGGGGAGGAGGAGGGGAAAGGGGTAATTTAGGAAAGAGGTGGTTATATAGGGAGGGAGCCCCTCTTAAAGAGGTATGGGTTGTGCTTCCCGGGGATAATAAACTAATTCATAATCAAATCATCTCCATGCATCGTTTATGTTTCATACAAACAAACAAATTCCCCACCCCACCCCATCCTTCAGTATACGCGCATGTATATGATTTCTAGGCCTAGAACTCGTGAGTGTAATATGCCACCTACCTTCGACAGAGAGCATCAACTGTCGTCCGCGGGATAGATTTCCGATATCAATCATGATAATAATTATGTTAGCACAATAGGCTATTGTATACTTCTGGTTATATACCCTATACTGTGTCCTCCCAGCATAATAGTGTTATGATTGCAGATCAGATCAGCTCTACTTTTTAATCCCTTGATTTTGGTTTCTGAACAAAGAGAAACCAAAACTATATATTTGAAATGAGGGAGTGTTTCTACCTTTTGTTTAAAACCGAACATTTGTGTCAGTCAGTTTCGGTTTTGGTTTCAGTTTCTTATAAGTGGTGTGGATCGTAAAATTATTTGATTTGAAGTTACCTACTCTAAGTATACAAAAGAAATGTTTAAATTTCGCAGTGCAATATTCACGAGCAGAGAAGTCGAACAAAGCAGTCTACATTTGAAAGCATTGATTTAGTTTGAAAGCATTGACTTGAGACTACGAATTAGCCTAAGCTTGATTTCACTGTGAAAATATATAGACCATCGAAATATTTCCACAGACATTACAATAGCCACTTGACAGATTATGACTTCATTGTTATAAACACTATTATACGCAACTCTATTTATGTGCATGTCGCATGACGGAAGATCAATATCATAGAAAGCTGGTTTAAGGCGGTACTACACCCCTGTGGTAAATTTGTGACTATTTTTGCATTTTCTCAAAAATAGTAACACACTGGTAACGAAAGTTATGTATATTATTGGGGCAAGGAATCCAATTACTACACTGAAATGTCAGTGACTCAAGACAAGCGGTTCAGTATATATGATAGGAAACGAGGTACATCCTAGCGGTACCTTATTTCTTATCATAAATAACAAACCGCTTGACTTGGGTCACTGAAATTCCAGTGTAGTAGTTGGATTCCTTGCCCCTATAATATACATAACTTTTGTTACCACTGTGTTATTAGTTTTTGAGAAAAATGAAAAAATAGACACAAATTTATCGAGGGGTGTAGTACCCCCTTAAACTAACTTTTATTCAATTTATTTATTGGAGAATAGAGAGAGAGATAGAAGAGATCGCCAGGGAAAGAGGGTATGTGTGTGTGTGTGTGAGGGGGGAGGGGGTAAGGGAGAAAAAGAAACAGGGGAAGTGGGAAGGGAAGGAGGGGGAGAGGGGGGCTCAAGAGTGGAGTGGAATAATTGGGAAGAGTCGATATCGAGTGTGGGGAGGGGGAGGGAGGAGGTTATATATAGGTGGCTGAGGGAACATAGGTAAGAGGTATGGGTTGTGCTTTCCGGGGAATAATCTAATTCATAATCAAATCATCTACATCATAATGCATCGTTTACATTTCAGACAAATAAACAAAACACCCCCCCCCCCCCCACCCTTCAATATATGCACATGATTTCTACATGTAGGCCTAGGTCTCGTATATATCCATAACTTATCAAACGAATCTCGGAACTCGGGTGTAATTTATGGTGTCATGGAAGTGTGCCACCTACGGCAAAAGTCGCCCGCGTTGATAGATATCGATAATGAAAATGTTAGCACAATAGGCTATTATATACGTATGGTTACTTTTGATTATATATACCCTCTTGTGTCCTCCCAGCACAATAGTGTTATGATTGCATACCAGTTCATCTCCACATTTTAATCCCTTGATTTTTGGTTTCTGAACAATAGAGAAACCAAAACTATATATTTGAAATGAGGGAATGTACTCCTATACGATATTGACATAACACCAGCGCCTTAGACCGCTCGGCTATCAGGCTTGATGGTGTCATGATGAAAATTTTAAAATATAATCGCAACTTCATTACTTCAACATACCAAGTGACAAGCAAAGACAGAAAACGTACCATATTTTGGAATTTTATTTGTTTAAAAACATTAATGTGTATTAATAGGGCTCAATTGTTGATAACTACGTGTTATAAATGAGGCTATACACGCACACTAGTCGGGACAATATCGATTTTGATTCACACGTGCGCTACGAACTCGCCGTATACTAAAAGCATAGATTATCAATGTGGCGAGGCCTACCATTTTTCTTGTAGCTTCTTTTATACACGTCGATGTTTTCATCAATTATACAATTAACCCACATTAGACCCATAATTTTATTTCAGGAAGTAAAAGATTAGATTACCATAAAAACGAAACAGTAATCATTTGTTGGGTCTAATGTCATTTATACATGGAATTTTCAACGTTTTTTCTATCGCCATTCTCGCTCAATTAGAAAAATATTTTGGCGTATATAAAATTGAAATAAAATTCTCTGCCTCTTAAGGGCTGGGGTATGAACGTTTGGACAGTATTTATTTTGGGACATTAGAGCACATCAGACATATCGAATTGCATTCTGAATACGAAGAATGTCATTCTGATATCAAATAATTTTGATTTTTTGAAATTCGCAATTTAATACACATTTTATGGCAAATCATTAAAAATTGATATTTTTGATATTTAAGGGCGTACTACACCCATATATTGGTTTGATTGGTCTAAATAAATATTTTTTCATTTATAGCTAGGCGATATATGCACGGATCATGTGAAATAAAACAAAATATGAAAAAAAGAAGAAAAAAGTGCTTTTAAACAATTGTAGTAAGTCATATTAGCCCTATATATATTTTGTTTACTGTATCCTAGTTACTCAGATGCGTGTTTCATAACAAACCATGATTTATTCTATTCAGCATGTTCAAGTAGGGTACATGAATAGAATACATTAAATCCTTTGTTATACTCTCTATAGAAAATCTAGTGGTGCATGCAAAATATATAAACACTTACACAATGGATGTATAGTCATTAGTCAATAATATTATAATGTGTTGTTAGGAGAAGAAAAGGCTATTAGGTCACCGTATGTCAGGTTATAGGTCAATTGGTTCAGGTCAAATTTAAGCATCAATTTTGAATACACATGTGAGAGTTTGTGATATCATAATGAGGAATAATTTTGATATTCTGTCTTTAACTTGATATATATCGAGAAGTGCAAGGTGGATATACTAATATACCTTGGGATGTAAATGGTGAGTACAATTAAGAATGCCTAGTTGAGATGGATTTCACAAATAAATATAAAATAGTTACCAAAATCACAAAAGCTAAGCTTACGGAAAACTACCCAATATGGTGGTATAGGTGACAAGAAATACAATTGTTTTCAACATTGCTGTAGTATGGTTGTGGTAACCTGTTACCTGTGGCTTAATTAAGTTTCAGTGAAATAATGTCGCAAGTTAAAAATACAAAATATAGCTCAACATTGAAAATAGAAGCATTTTAACCAGTTCCTTTTTGATAGTTGTGGAGCACCAAGTTCATGAAGTCATAAAAGAAATCAGGAACCACTTATTCCCATTTTACATATCAACTTTATTTCCCTAACGTGTTAGCAACACATATCCAAAATTTTAACGAAATCCGTTGATAGTAAGCTTTCCAAAATATAGTGAATTTAAATCATCAGTGATGTACCACCTTTTGGCTTCTACTTTTAAAAGCATGTAAGCTACGTTGATACCGATGCCACCAATAAAACGAGAAGATTTGCCCCTTCATTTTGCATACCACTTTGTCCAATTTTTTTTGTAATTTCTTCACAAAATGCAAAAAAATGCAAAAAAAAATCAATGGGTGTAGTACCCCCTTAACAGTACTTGAAGTAAAATTTACAAATCTGATGATTTATACTTAAAGTGTATGTAGGTGGGATGAAAAGCCGACGATCAATTGAAAATTTTGACCTTTCGTATTGAAGATATGGATTTTTCCCCAAAACACCAAACAAAAATAAGGTCTTTTGGGAAAAAATCCATATCTTCAATATGAAAGGTCAAAATTTTCAATTGACCGTCGGCTTTTCCTCCCTGCTACATACACTTTAAAATATATCATTAGATTTATATAATTTACTTCGAGGACTGTTATATATCAAAAATTTGAAAAATATCAATTATAATTATAATTTGTCATAAAATTTGTATTATATTGTGATTTTCAAAAATGAAAATTATTTGATATCAGAAAGACATGCTTCGTATTCAGAATGCAATTCGATAGGTCTGAGGTGCTCTCATGTCCCACAAAAATACTGTCGAAACGCAATAAACGCTCATTTTAGATCCCTTAAACGACATCAAATGTGCCACAATTGGGTATCACGAATCGTTATATATGATGTGCAGTTAATATTCATATTTTCTTTTATACAGAGGATGCTTCAGTTTTGACAGGAAAAATATTTTCTTGAAAACCCTCTCACTCGGTTATTTTAAAAAGTTAACCACGCTTCCCTAGAATATGCAATAAATTAGCATTAACATTTTTCTTATTCTAACAGCAAGCGTTTCTAGAATGCATTATGGCGAAATGTGGTGTAATGTCCAGATTGTACTCTTGTAGGTCAAACTCCACCTCACCAGTCTTTGGTTTTTGTTCCTGTTGATGAAGGTGAGGGGATTGTGATCTGTGAAAACAAGCACAGGGTATACAGTGGTACCCAAATACACATCAAAATGTAGCAATGCTAATAGCAATGCTAGACACTCCTTCTCAATTGTGGAGTAATTTCTTTGGTACTTGTTGAACTTCCTTGAAAATTAACAAATGGGGTGATCTATTTGATCTTCACCCTCTTGCATCACGATGAACAGATACCAAAATAGTTGATTTTATTCCAGGTAATTGGGTCAAGTCTATTTAGAATAGAGTTTCTCGCACCATTTCGGATGGAAATAAGCGTTGACATAGAATATCGTAGTAGATTGGTCATGATGATCACAACTTAAGCACGAAAACATAAACAAGTCAATCGATGGTAACAAACAGTCAATATGATAAAGTCTATAGCGACAACGTATCAGCGAGAGTTTAATATAGCACATTGCCCGACATCCACGCTGTGTTTTGGATGAACAGATACCAAGTCTATTTAGAACACAACTTAAGCACGAAAACATAAACAAGTCAATCGATGGTAACAAACAGTCAATATGATAAAGTCTATAGCGACAACGTATCAGCGAGAGTTTAATAGAGCACATTGCCCGACATCCACGCTGTGTTTTGGATGAACAGATACCAAGTCTATTTAGAACACAACTTAAGCACGAAAACATAAACAAGTCAATCGATGGTAACAAACAGTCTATACCGACAACGTATCAGCGAGAGTTTAATATCACACATTGGTAACGACGACGAAAAATATCAAATTACTCACGAAAAAGCGATGAAAGGTACAAAAAAATTAAATCAGTGGTGTCTTTAGTAATAATGAAGAACAATCGTAAACACATAAAGTTATAAATATCCTTAAAGACGACTTTTGGAGCATATGGTCAATTCCAGCCAAAGCGGACAAAATTCTCTCTGGGGCCATTTTGAAAATGTTTTCCTTTTCAATTCTAGACTTATCAAATGAGACGATCATATCTAGTGAATCATCAGGTGGAAGTGCCATCAGATTGAAAAATAACTTTTCTTGCTAGACCAAATAAAGTGTTAAATGCGCATATGCATGTTACCCACGAATTCAAGCCTTTTTCACCTGTTGTACGCTATAAAATTTCACTTTCTTTAATATCTTTCAATATTTTATGTGTGACTCATATACACTAGAAATCGGTGAAGACTTTGAACGTAAAATAGAATTTTATTACATATATCTACAAAGAAATATCTTGGTTATTACAAATTTTAAGAAGGAACCAGGTGTACAGTTAAGATTGTGTCAATTCTTCGAACTCTTTCCAAAGTGGCTGTCATTTAACATTACTGTATTATTTTGAAAGATTAGAATAAATGCTTCATATAAATATAAAGTTAGATTTTGTATCTCGTCGCAGGATGAGGATCTCGGATGGATTCGTGGGTAACAGCGTCTGGAAAATAGCAATTCCTATTAATTTTTTTAATAAAAATTTTTTCCGTATGTCAATAATTCAGGCTGCAATGGCACTAAAATGAATTTTAATCAAAATACAGACTACATGGAATATTTAGAATGGATCATTATGGCATTTTGGGTATAAAAATTTTGAGAATAATGAATTTGCCAAATTCAAATAGACAGAGCAAACAGTTTTATATTATTATTGTAGTAAAATCATTCCATATTTTCATGCAGCAATATTCTATTAACTCGTGTTTGAACTAAAACACTATCAATACATTGTTAACTATAATTTAAGTAGGGATTCGTGGGTAACCAAAATGTTCGTGGGTAACACACATTTGAAGGTATGTATTGGTAAGCGGCAAAATAGAAAATATTACAGAAGGTTGGAAACCATCATGCGGTTATTCCCTCATTGTGTTTCAATGATTCCCGTTTCTCTAACCAATTGCATTTACCCAAAAAATGGTAATTTAGGATAATCAATCAAAACTTCATGATACAGCTTCAGTATACCTTCAAGAGGACGCTATTAAACAGGACTGTTTTGGAACCTATTTCGCATGTTTTCAAAATGTTAAGATGCATAAGAAACATATAATTTACGAGTAAATCCTTGGATTCGTGGGTAACGCCGAATTCGTGGGTAAAGCTATAAGTACTATAGTACCGTTTGGGGTTTGTGTTTCTTAGGTGCATAAACTGTAAGTACTGTAAAAATTATAGCATACCCATGGTTTGAATATGTGCTGATTTAAACTTAAAATAAACAATCTCCTTGTTTTTCGAGGTTAGCATCTATTCGGGATTCGTGGGTAACAAAAGTTTAAACCGTCGTAGATTCTTTTTTAAAGCGGTGAACGTATTTTTACGATTTACAATTTTAAGCGCTTGTCAAACTAAATTCAGTGTCCAAAGTCATTAAATGTTAATTTAAGTTATGGCAATTATATTTGCTGGACTCGTGGGTAACAGTTGATACGTGGGTAACGTCAAATTTGATTTTATGGAATTTTATGGGTAAAACGTATTTGCATAAAATAATCACTTGGACCTCAGAATTATAGAACGAAACTTCATTTCATGATATAGTCATTTATGGCATATTCACTTAACATTTTTCAGAACGATCATTTTATTTTTGATACGCGGGTAACAAAATTATTAGCCAAATTGACTTAATGGCCTCTAGAGTCCACAAACTTTGGTGGAATTCAATTGTTTTACATATGATGAGAGATCATGCAAACGTCTTTCTAACGGTAATAATTTCATTTTGATTGAAGGACATTCAATGACATATATGGTGCTTTATCTTTGAATTCGTGGGTAACGCCAATTCATTTAAGCCATCATAACTTGTCCCCTGGTATGACTTGCTAGTAAAGGCCTATATGCACAAAGAGAGCACATTGGACGTGACATGATATGCTCCATCAATAACATGATTTCCTTTATTAATGACATTTTAAAGTGGAAATTTAACATAGAGAAAATTTTGTCCCGCTTTCGCTGGAATTGACCATATATTCAAGCAGAGGAGGCATTCCTACAATGCACTATGATTGGGAAATTTGATCAATATAACCTAATTTTAAATGCAAAGTCCCCATTGCCACACACACAAAATGGTAATTTTAAAACTGCAGCCAACGAGCTAATAGTTGAGACTTATAACTTATATTTGACTTTCTTACAGGAAACATTCATATTGTCCCACTGCATTAATTTTATTCCTAAGTCTCAATGTTTTGAATATTAAATAAAAGGATGAAAACGCCAGATATTTGCACACAATCCCAATGCAAGGTATGGTCAACTGTACCACATGTGTACAAAAGCCAGACATACCAAGGTCAGAAACCCCATTGGGTTATGGGAATGCCTTTAAACATCCTCTGATATTCTAGAGAGCGATGTTGAGGAATTGCAGCTATCAAAGCGCCCTCACTCATTGAAAGCTAGTATTTCTTGATTCGATAAATTTTTAGCTTACAAATTCATAATTGACTGTTATACTCTCTATTAAAAAGTTCGTGCTGACTTTTTAGTTTTTATTTTGACTGTTCGTCTTTCAGCCTGCCGTTTCATTTGGTATTTTCTTGCGATACTATTGTTTTGCTTAATTTTGTCGAACAAATTCTTGTTCAATACTATATTTTCTTAGTAGTGATATCTTTCACCACTCAATGTTGAGTGATTTTAGTTGTGAACTATTGGTCATAAAGCTGATCATTTCCGGATAGTCGGAACACTTTATGTTATGATTGGTAAAATATGATTGACTTCAATCACGATTTTATACGCAATTACTTTGCAAGTAATACTTCTTTAGTATTGCCCTCTGGTGGGCTAATTTAGAGATTGATAGGCTTACTTTTGGTCAAAGCTCGGTATTAGGTTAACCTTACCTCACTGGGTTACGCACAAGCTTTAAATTAGGTTAAAACCTTCTACGAGGGATGGACTGCCCATGGACCTGTAAGGTACATGCGTCAATACTATCCTTCCCTCCCCTCGATCCCGCACAAATGGCTGCATACCACAACTCCACCATCCACCGTCCATGGACTGCTCATTTCACAAATTAATAGTGCCAAAATGGTCCACCAAATTGCTTCAATTAGGTCTTCATTTTGCAAAAGTTTCTTACTTCTCAGGGGGCAGTTTTTACATTTTATTATTTTCTTCTAACATTGCCTCCCCCCCCCCCCACCCCCTTCTGACTGCTCTAGATCCCCCACTGCTCCAAAAACACACACATTCTTAAACCATAGTCACGCTTTATTGGTTACTAATATTCAAAACTGTGAATATCAAAGCAAAAAGATTATACCAATCATATCGGTCTTTTTGTAAAGTTCGGTGGCTCTGAAAAGAGCCGTTCATTCTGCGGTTCGAAAACTTTTTCTGTCTTTTTTATAGAAACTTGGTGGCTCTGAAAAGAGCCGTTAAGTATTATGGGTAAAAATCTATTTCAACCTTATTTATGACTGTGAGTCATTTCTTGGACTCGAGTTTGATATCAAGTTCAGACTATGCCCTGATACCGAATGTAGCGGCGTTGTACTATCAGTGGGTCTGAATTGGGCTAAACGAGTTATGCATGGCGTATGGTGGTGGCATATGCTATTGATATTCTCACTTCAGATCTTTGAATGCCTACATCTGGTCCTGGGTACAAAATCATGAATATCCTCCGTTATTTTTGGTTTCTATAAAAACCTATTGTAAGGCTTGCACTTGAATATTATGTGTTGAAAAAATATGGTAAACTTCAGCTTGCGCATTGAAATATAAAAAAATAACAAAATTTGGATTTTGTATGTGCAGAACATAAAAAATGAGTCCTTGAAGCAGATGAGAGGCTGTCCGCATGCGTAGTGGGGAAGAAACGTACCAATCTATTGTTAAAGTCATAATGTACGATCTTTTTTCAGAATTTACCTTTATTTTTTTTCAAAACCGATTTTTTGACATATTTGTAATACTTACACATGTTCTAACTTAAATCTATGAGCAAACTGTCAAATTCGTCCTCTCTGTAGTAAAACGGGACGATTTTCTGTTGGTCCGACATAAAGTCATAATTTTTTAGATCGCAAACCGTAGTCTCGTACAAAACTAGCTTGGTTACGCTCCCTTCACATGTGGACCACATGTGGACCGTAACCAAACTGGCCGCGTAGGAGACTAACTCTGAGGCCGCACTCGCTGTCCTAATCCAAATAGTGCGAGATGTTTCGAGTGATAGAGGTGAAGTTTATGATGTTGTTTCTTTGCAAATTCCCAATGTTTTTCGCGTCCAAATGTATTGGGAACTTTCATAATGATTGCATATCATTTTAGAAGAAAAAAAGAAAAATCTAAAAATTTAAAAATATCGTACATTAAGGCTTTAATAGCCTGAGTCTGAGTCCCTCGGCCCATCTCTTATAACTATTCAACAGGTCAGAACAAGAACCTAACCTCGTGGGGATTTCTGCCATGAAGATATCGGAGGGATGACACTAAGTACGATAGATTTCTGTTTTGTTGTTCGATGTCTGGATTAGCCCCGTCATTTAAATAGAAATATGATATAGAATAAAATAAAACATCGAATTGAGCCTGTTCGTCGTACTACGTCGTAAATGACTCTTTATGTTTTAAAAATAGCGAAAAACATGAGATAAGTATTACAGAAGTATTAAATGAGTGTGGCAGAGTCAAAGCAGCCAAAAATCTCTTACGTTTGCTTCTGTCATTGACATTTATTAACCATCTTATAATCCACATGCTTTTTGAAATAAACGTACATTTTTTTTTTACTTGTGTTTGATAAGACATCAAACTAAATACAAAAAGTTAAAGTTAAATACCAAGAGTTGGTTGACCAGATCTGGCGATGCCACAGTGAATGAAAAATGTAAAATATGGTGTGATAGTCGTGTGTGTTTGTGACCAAGGAGAATAATATTCACGGAGATGCAATAGATAACGTAACGCATTGTTCCTTTGTGCCGATTTGATTTGCCGACAAGCTATTCATCGAGAGACACCTTTTGTTCAAGACAAAAGGGTTCCGCCATTAAATCGGTAACTGACCTGACAGCATATGAACGCTTTACCAGGCAGTCAACTATCAATAGGTGATCAAAAGAAAGTTATGTGAAAGCGCCTACTTGAGTGAGAGGTACATTTTGTCCTCATACAGCCCACGGGTGTGATAAGTAGCCGCAAGCACAAAAAGGTACACTTTTAAGCCGTCGGTGGGCAGTACTGTTATTTTCCGCCGACCTTATTTGAGTCGCATCATTTAAATAAATTGAGTATCTCATCGATTACCCGTAAAACGTGGTGTGGTTGCCAGGTAATAGGTCCATGTCTATCTGTGTCACTGTGATTTCTGGCCTACTAATGGTACATAGTGCAGTTTTGTCCACGGCAAACTCACCATGACCTTTTCAGCCATAAACCCGCTTAGTGAAGATTAAACCGAAATATGCAGTACTAAACCATTATAGTAATCGATTGTCCAATGCACATTTCTTACCACGTGATAATATTAATCCAATGAGCGATCGAATTGTCCGCTAAGGTCGACTAATACAATCGATAATGACGCTATTGACATGTACGAGTAGAGTTCCACTGACTGAGTTTTGGGGTTTTTTCACTGGTTTGCTATCATTTACTCATCAAGGCGCTCCACCGTTATTGTAAGGACTATGCTAATAATTTAAAGTTTGACATGTAGAAAATAAACCATACTTGATTGACAGAAAGTACTAAATTTGTATTGGATTAACACGGGAGTTTGGATAAGATGGTAGATTTCCTTTCTCATACAAATCTTAAAATCCTCTCCATAAAAATGAATAAAAATTGCACACAGGATTGCTTCAATACTCTAAAGAAATCTGTTGCGCTGTGAATGTGGTCCAAGAAGGTCTTGCATATCAGTGCATTTTGCTGTTGTGTCAGTTGGACAGCTGCATAGTTACTGACATGTGTTTAGAGTACAGTATTGAGGCAATCTTGTGTGTAATTTTGGTTAATTTTGACTGGTGCTGGCTGGTGATTGGTCGCCCAGATCTCGTATGGTTTAAATCCTTCGGGCACATGCCATTACCATTAATTACATCGTGCACAACTATCTGTGGAATGTCGGTTCTTTGTGTCGGCGCGAAAGTTAAACTCTCGCTATAGGTGCATGACATAAGTCTAGCTTGTCTTCTACTTCCATGGTTTGTTCTTGCGGTTAAGGGCGTACTACACCCATATATTGGTTTGATTGGTCTAAAAAAAATTTTTATCATTTAAAGCTAGGCGATGTATGCACTGATCATGTGAAATGAAAAAAAATATGACAAAACATCGTGAAAGTGTTATTTTTCACCTATTTGTCTAAAAGTTGACTGGTTGTTAAGGACGCTTATTTTTTAGCGATCCACGTATAGTCTCCTTCACAACCGGTTTCTGCCGTTTCTAACATTCATCGATATTCACATACAGTATTAGACTCGCTACCAGTCCAAAATACGACCTGCCTATGTATGTTTAGGGCTGACACGTCAATTTGTATTACCAATAGGAAATACACAGGTCAGACTTTTGAAAATAATTCTTAAAGATTTGGTCAAAAATTGGTAGCCGCCTCATTTATATGCTACCTAATCAGAAATTTTGTTGAAATAAAATTAAGGATCGAATGCGTTTTAGTGTCCAAAAAGGCAAAATTACCGTCAAACTTTCGCCGAATTCTACACTCTTCCGAATATCCGACCTTTGCGATCAAAAACAACAAATTACAACTTTGGACCATGTTTGGACGTGCTATAGGCAAAAAACACTATTGCCAAATAATATAGAATAGAACATTTGACATCAACTTGACAAACTAATGAAGAAAATGTGTTCCATAAACATTAGATAGGTGCGCAAAACAATTCCTATTGAAATGCGTGTATAAAACTGAACAGGGCCGGACGGCTACTAGACTACCGCATATTGTTCAAAGTTCTCGTGTTGCCAGATTCAAACATGAGCATGTATGCCTAGAGCCTTCTCTTGGTAAAATCCTGATAGAATCAAGATTGTGACCGTCGTGTTATCAAAATTGAATTTTAAGCGTTGGAACTTAACACAAATGACCATACGGGTATGCTCTCCCGGAAAGACCCCACCCCCCTCCATTTTTTGGATTCCGCAGCTCCAAAAGACCCGTGACCAAAATAGAGCTATAGGCATATGGTCGAATCCAACGAAAAGTGTACACGGCATGTTCAGGGCCATAACTTAAAAGTATTAATCAATTGGCATTCGTTTTGTATTGTGTTTATTCGCCTTGATCATACGCTTCGCGCCATATATAATAAGACCCCCTTCTGTGAAAAACTTAGACACAGAGACCCCAAAACATGCTATTTTTACCCATTTTTTCAAAATATTTCTTAGAGTATTTTTAAAAACATCTAAATCAGTTATGAAAAGAAGTCATTGGATTGAATCTAAATTGATTTCCTGAAAGGTGTGTATTCAAAGATTGCCTGTTCAATTTTTCACATATTTGTACATAATTATGAATTTTTTGTGATAATTTGTTGAGTGGTATTTTTTTACATTACCTACGAATACAATTTTTCATAGCACTAGATATATCTTTAAAAAATGGAAATCACTAATAAATGCGCAATTGATACAAGCTTTGATATGTCCAATACTGATATGCATTGCATTCGGACATCTTTATTATTGTGTTTAGCTGCCAGAAATTCTAAATGGCACAAAGGTAGGTTTGGTAAAAAATATGCATTACCTCCGAATACATGTTAAAACTGTGTCATTTCCACAAAGTGAGAGAATAGTAAACAATAGTTAAGCAATAGGTGCAGGGTAATACACTCTTTATTTCTACCAAGATTCAATAGCCTGCGTTTAAATATTTCTGAGATGTCAACAATAAAAGCAAGTATTCGTAGGTAAATTTCGGTAACCGAATGTTACCTACGAATACAATTTGACATCATGACAGTATTGTGAAACACCGCCATTCATGCCAATGCCCATATTGGTACATAACGAAGGCCTGTATGTTTGCTATCAAATCATATGTCAATGAAAGTTGCGAATTCACATACATGCCCACCATGCAAAACTGAATACGGCTTAATTGTTGAAAAATATGTACTGAAATAGACGACGGTCTGCTCATTTGAAAGAAAAATCAGATTCAAAGAAGATTAGAAGGGATAAATACTTGGATTTGTCAACTGTCATGTGTGCTTCATTTTAAATGTTTACCGACCTTCTGGTTTCTGAGTAATTTGTGTCCAAATTGATTTATTCGAAGGAAACTTTTGACGTTTTCGCTAAGGTTACCTACGAATACCATGGAAAAAACGACTGTTCTCATTGTCTCATGATCTAGACAACACAGTGATGGACCCTGGTATAAAGCTAATTGTAGTTGCCCTCAAACGAAAGGCCACAAGACGTAACTGACTCCAAGATGGACTTCACAAGTCTGCAATAACGGTTTTAAGCGATTTGTGTGCAATTAAGCAAATTAAAGTCACTTTAGTGCCTTTGTTTCTTACTTCAATCCTCTTTCAACCGCTGTGAACCGACATTATTAATACATGATAGGGTCTAAAGTATCAATAAACGCACATAAAGAAAATAATACATTCAAATTGCTTAATAAAATGAAGTTTTGATTGCAATATTCACCAAAAGTCTAATTCTTACCTACAAATACTGAAATGTTACTTACGAATACAGCATAATACATGACATGTGTAATGAAGTGTCCCTACCAATGGAAATTAATTGTCAAAAACTTTAAGCGGTACCCCAGGACACTATTATTACCCATATACGGATTCATTCAACAATTATTTATTATGTAAAATTGCTGATTAACTACTTGTATATCAAAATGAAGTGGTCAAATTCTTGCTAAAAGCATCAACATTTTTTTGATCTAAGGTAATAGCATTTATTCATTTGGACGTACCATCTGAAAGAGATCTAAAACTACCATTTTATTAATTCATTACCATAATAGCAAAATTTAAACCTCTAAACTCAATATAGATATTGTTAAATCGCTCATGTTACCTACGAATACCCGGATTTCTTCACCTTTTCATTGTATAAAGCGTTAGGTGTATGCGTATAATTCCTATTATTCTTGAAAACATATATCCTACTCGTTCTTATACAATGTGTAAATTGATTCATACTCATTTGATAAATAAAATACAGAAACTGACCTAAACTTCATTTTCAAGAATAAAGTAGCATAAATTGACTAAGATCATATTGATCGCGTTATAAAAATAAAAACAAATATTTTCTGGTTGAGCTAGCATTTTCCTGATACCCTGTGGTCTACATTAAACGAAAAAAGCGTTAATGGGAATATTCCATTTGTTTTAGGTTGATTAGTATTGCGATAGTGAAAGCATCCCAGTGGTATTCGTAGGTAACATTGGGTTTTGATATCACATTTACTATCACACGTCCTGGATTTATTTTTCAAGATAAGTAATGGCACTTTTGGTTCCTATAAGGCCAATATGTCATCAATCAATGGGCAAAAGGAAAAAATTGTGGAGACATTTTTATTTCGGACTTTTATTTTTGGCCCGTGGACACTTTTGGTTGGATTCGACCATATACGTAAACTTGACAATTTCAGCTCTAAAAGACCTACATTGCACGATCATTCTTCACATTTCTGGGGTTTTTTCAGGCCAAGAAAGACTCAATTTCTGGGGTTTTTTTTCAGGACAAGAAAGACCCAATTTTGACCATTCGCAGCTCCAAAAGACCCCCGTTTATACTTGTTGGCAGCTCCAAAACATCCCTTTCCGGCATGTACGCCGTCAGCTCCCCCGGGAACTCCCCGGGACCCACCACCTACTTAATTCTGGGGGAGCATACCTAGTACCTCAGGAGCATACCCACCAGAAATATATGTTGTGCCCCCCCCCGTGCGTGAAGTGGCGTCATGGGGATCATGGGCGTAGCAAGGACTTTTTAGGGGGAAAAGGGCAACCCCATTCAAGGGGGAAATCTTTAACGAAACAAAATAGGCTCAAAAAAACAAAAAAAGACCTAGTAAAATTCTTCAGGACGACCGCATCCAAGGGGCGGACTTCCCACAGTGGGTGGGGTAGCTTCCCCCATTGTCCCCTTATGTACCGTACGGCACTGGACGTATGAGAAATTTGCTCAATTCCGCAATTTAAGACATTTTAACAATTCCGCATTAATTTCAGACATTTTAAGGGCATGCGATGTATTGTTGGTCGAAGCAGCCAAAACAAAAAGTAGTTCGCAGCATCTTGCGAATGGTAGTGAGCTTTAGCAAAAATTGCATTGCTTAATTCGTAGCGAGCGCGTGTAGAAGAATTCAAATATCACAGATATACTTTTGTAGGTCCTGTGGTTCTTAGTTATGTTGTAAAGAGGGCTGAAACAACAACACTTTTGTAAAATGTACGTAACTCATTAACAACAATAAATTAAGGAAGTTTTTTTTTTTGACTGCTTCGACCAACAATACCTCGTATACCCTTAAATGGTATAGTTTAAATAAAGTGAGTAGGGGTATATTAATATTTAGCTTTTGCAACAATATAGACTTTCGTGCCAAAACTTGCTTGCCCCATCTCGGCCTGCCTAAAAATGTAGGCCTAGGTGTAGGGGGGCAATATTTTGGTATGTCGAGGGGGGGGGGGAGGTCAAAGTGGGGAGGGCAAAGATTTGTTGGCATGGGGAAAGCAATTCACCACCCCAGATGGCGAGTTGCGATAATAGGCCTATAAACTGAATCAGCGGTGAAAAGCACGAGTATAGGCCTTCAATTCCGCAATTTAATAATAGGCCTACATTTTAAAAGTAACACAGAAAAATGAAAGTTAAAGGTTATACGGAACTGTGAAATGAAAGTTAAAGGTTATAGCCCGGGATCATATAGCACTACTAAAATATAAGATGATGAAATAAGCATGATCAGTAGACTTCGGTTGTATATATAAATGCGCATATATAAATGCGCACGTGACCAGATGGCCAGCGCCATATTTGCATTACATCACTGTCAATCACTGAAATGGCGATCATTGAAGGAGTGGCTACAGTTGTGACCTTGTTTCGTGGCTAGCACTGGCAAGGAACATTGGCTGGAGGTTCGATGCTATAAATTTGCAAGGATAAATCATGGATATCAAAGGATCATGATTATTGCACAGCACCCCCTGTACAAACATAACTAATGTTTATTTATTTATTTTTATTTATTTATTTATTTATTTATTTATTTATTTATTTATTTATTTATTTATTTATTTATTTATTTATTTATTTATTTATTTATTTATTTATTTACTTATTTATTTATTTATTTATTTATTTATTCGACGAAAAACGAAAACCCTGTTCTATTTTGAACAAATTTGGAAACAAATTTTTCCTGTACAAATGAATGCCGACCCCAAATTTCGGAAATTTCAGGACAATTTTTTTTTTGTATTTTCTCAAATTGAAATTTATTTACAGATTTTTTGTGATTTTTTGGGTTATTTAATTTTTTTTTTAAATACCAACCGACCGACCGACCCTACTTGAAAGGTCCGTTCGCCCGTAGAACAGGGTTTCTCTCTTTCTCGCCTTACTTATAATTTTATAAATATTATTTGTCCCCCCCCCCCCAAAACCACCCCTCCCCTTTTACACTCATAAATTAATTGTTTTTTGCTAACTTTCCCTTCCGTGTAAAGTAAAACTTTATAAGCCGGTTGAATCAAACTGAACAAAATTGACGTATACAATTACAATATAATACCATGACAATAATGTGTATGACGGATCTAACTTACTAGCTGAATAAACCTCAAAGCATGGATCACATACGTGATTGTACGTCAAATTGTCATATATGACGTATGAGCGTGATGTATAGTATACGAGTCTTCCTCAACATCTTCCAGCCGGGATGATTAGATCATGTACAGTCATCTACGTGTTTATACTCTAAATTGTACGTCAAAGGTTGACAAAGGGTGTACAGATTACCGATTTAGCATGGGGGACACAAAAAGGTGCTTAAAAACACATTTTGAATTTGTTTTTTTGTCCATTTGCAAGCGAATGAGTAAGTTAGAGTTGAGGAGGTCGGGCGGGGGACATCTAGCCTATTAGTTTGAGAGGGTCATTATGCCGAAAAGGGCTAAAGTTATAGTTTCCTCAATTTACGTTATAATTAGAGTTAAAATTAGGGTCAGAGTTATGTTATTGGCGGTACTACGGGGGGGGGGGATACTTATCTTGACTCCCAAATAAATAAATCCATGACCCCTTCCTTCCGAAGAAAATGACAGCCCCTAAGTTCCCTACGTGCAAACATTATCAAATAACATCATCGGCAGCTACCCAGTTCTGACCTTAATGCCAGTAAGAATCACATTTCGTCATCAATATGGCCAATTGCCACGCCCATTTAGCACGGAAATAATGAAATATAACTTTTAAATCAGCTATATCTAGCTTTTCCGTCATAATTTTTTTTTTTTCCGTAATGGAAAATCCAAATAAAGAGTTTATGTTTCGGGTCAAATTATTTTGCCCTTTGCAATCAATGCCACTATTTTGCAAAGCCAATTTTCCTTGTAACCTGTCATTTTCGCCTATACTTTTGAGTGTGGAATTTGTGCACATCCGGGTACCTTACATCGTTGAACACGGTATGGCGACTTGTAGATGTCACGTGCGCATTTATATATGCGTATTTATATATATACCCGAAGTCCACTGATGATAAGGGGCTCACTGGGGGATTTCCATAGGCCTACCAACTGAAATTTCTTATCCCTTCCCCGGCCTTCATAATCGCCTTTGTTGTCCCTGTTTGTTGTTAGGCCTATATAGTGTCATAGAAATGCTAACATAGCTTAGTATTAGTGGTTTAGCCAAACGCCAAGTATTAAAGACAATTAATCTCATCCCGGGAAAAATTCAGACACTTTACACGAATCTGATTAGCTAAGCCTAGGCCTATCATTGCCTATAGGTGACCCCGGAGTGACGTCACAAGCCGTTGACCTCCGTTGACAACAAATCCGATTCAGAAGTCAAATTTGTAGTTTTCTGTGGTTTGTCCTTTTCAAATCGGCCAAAATACTACCATATTTCTATAACTTCTCGACATGGGGCCTCGAGCCAACAACAAAAATAAAGACTCTCCTCTACATGTTCATGTGTTCAGCTTCACATAAAATGCAATTTTCGCCAAGTATTTAACCTTGATTTTACCGAAATCGGCCGAGAGATTTGCTCGATTCAAGGTCAAAACAGAACGTAAACAACCAAATGGGCTCTGCTACAAGTCTTCAAGTAGTTGCTCAGCTGCACGATCTATTGTGGGTTGAAAAGCGTAAGTGAAGCCGACTGTAGCGTCATGTAAAATAAGTACCCGGATGACCGGGGTGACCTATAGGCCACCTACATAATATCTGGCTTCAACTTTGTCAATTGGCCTACTGCTGTTAGGAATATTAGGCCTACATTTCAAAAATACCTATAATAACAATTTAAATGACTTATCCTTTACTTTTAGATATTATAAACAATTTTGATTTTTCATACTTTGCTGGGATCACTGGATAGGCCTTTAAAATTGTCTAGATGGAATGTCTAAATGCGAGCGTAGGGCCTACGTTAGTAAGAGCGAGCCGGATAACGTGCAGGAAATTTCATATTTTGACTGCGTTTTGACTAACTTTCTGTACTGAGGCATATGCCTGGCGTGACGTGATTCCAAAGCCTTGAGCGTGTTATTTAAAACCCATTTAATGTGCGCCAAATATGGCTATCCCCCTTCGATCTGCCAAATTGTCCCAAATTCCTTGCCCCCTCCCGTCTTGGCTTGTCCAAAATTTGTTTTTTCCTACTCCATGGCTCCGTAGGCTATGGTATTTATTGCCGAATACGCCGGAATCAGTTGAACTTAAAAATACCTAAATATATACATGCAATAAAACACGGCAACTGGTTATTGTGGGTGACGTAGTCAAAATTCGCGTGTGTCAAAATTCGGAATACTGGCGACGCGTGCAGAATTCTATGGAATATATTTTGATTTTTTTGCCTTGGATAGCGACAATCATAGGTAAGACACTAATTATATTAATCCACTTAAAATATTATATCACTGTATCAATTTTGGAGTTCCTAGTTGAAATGGATTAGAAAACTACGGTAAAATAGTTACCAAAATCGGCAAATTTAAGCTTTACGAGCCTTACGGAATATGGTGGTATAGGTGACGAAAAATGATTTTTTTTTCAATTTTGCTGTAGTATGGTTGTGATAACCTGTTACCTATGGCTTGATTAAGTTTCAGTGAAATAATGTCGCTAGATAAAAATACAAAATATAGCTCAACATTGAAAATAGAAGCATTTTAACCAGTTCGTTTTTGATAGATATGGAACACTGAAAATCACAAAGTTCCTGAAGCCATCAGGAACCACTTATTCCCATTTTACCTATCAACATTATTTCTCTAATGCGTTAGCAACACGTATCCAAAATTTTAACGAAATCCGTTGATATTAAGCTTTCCAAAATGAAGTGAATTTAAAACACCAGTGATGTACCACCTTTTGGCTTCTAACTTTAAAAGCATGTAAGCTACGTTGATACCGATGCCACCAATAGAACGAGAAGATTTGCCCCTTCATTTTGCAATTTTTTTTCCTCATTTCTTCACAAAATGCAAAAAACCGCAAAAAAAAAATGCAATGGGTGTAGTACCCCCTTAAATTGGATTGATAAACAAGTATGATTTGACAGTGTGTGTTAAGGACTACAGTGTGTGTTAGGTCCCCCTAAGTCCCCGATCAAAATCCTGTTTAAAATCCAAAGTGCATAATTCGAATTTCAAGTACTCGGGCTTTCGCGTTCAATAAACTGGTAGATTCTAAAATCAGAAATGTTTAATATTGAAGTCAGTCATTATAATTATGCCATTAAGATAATGTTGCATTCAATATTGTAAGCCTACGTATACTTTATTAGTAATCATTTTTAAAAAATCATTAAAAATGTTATAACCGTTTACTAGTACTTTGATGTAATAAACATCAGTATAATTTCGAGTTAAACTGAATGCGTTCATCATGATTAATAACATATCTGTATTTATCAAATTCGACTATGGCATAGTCTTGGTGTTTGACAGAATTTGGACAATATTATCTAAGCAATTTCAATTGTTTTATTTCATTCTTTCATGCGATAAGTCGTGTTTTGACGGAGTTCTGGTTGCACTTAGAACTAGAAGCATCATATTGGATTGACTTTAACATATTTATAACGCTTTGATATTGTTTACAATGAATATAATATGTCGCGACATAATCATGATGTCGATAAGTGGGTCATATAGAGCGCACGGATTCAAATATGGTCCTGTATATGGATGCGAAATTCAATTTATGAGAAAAACAAGTTTTATATTACAAGGTTTGTGTTACAAATTACAAGTGATTGAGAATTGAATTCCGTTGCTATTTGGACAAATCCAACCTACATAGCCATAAAGCTATTTGTAAGAGATAGCTGTTGTAGCTCAAATCATTATAATGCTTTATTGTCGTCATTTTACACTGTAAACAAGAAGTACTTCTCGAAGAACCCTCGATGGTTCATCAAATGATTGACAGAATTAACGTTGGGTATTGATTCAATAGCCTGGAAAAAGGAGAAAGAAAATGGGCCGTCTATTGCACTGCAGAGGATGATTTAAGTCCTACCCACCACCCAACTGGGTTTACTGTGCAGCAGGCGAGCAGTGTGAGTAACATGACACCGCTGCTTTGCTATGCTGCATAGAAATGCATGGTTAAATTTGAATTTGTACAGTTATATTTACATAAAAAAACGCTGTGAAGATGCTGGTCGATTTCACATTTTATGTTATCTACAGAAGGTGTGAATTATTCTTTAAACACACATCACTTTTGTTCTGAAATCGACCAAGTAATAATGACACACGCACAATTCTAAAACAATATCTTTTGCACAGAGTTCAATGGGATTTGAAAAGTAAAGTGGCAGTTGAAACTCTAGTGATAACACTTTCGCAGTGCATGATGGGGCTTCCTTAAATCATCCTCTGATTGCACTAATTACCTCTTACGATTTTGGAAAAGGTTCTACATCAGTGGCGTACCTCATACCCGGGATGCTGCAGAAAAGAAAAAAAAACAGCCCAGAATAGGTTGACCCAATTATTTTCGACGATTTTAAAATGTGAAGCGCAAAAAAAGCCCACAAATAAAATACTCTTTAAAATAAAAAAAAACCCTCTGCGGAGATCTTGACACTATAAATGTAGAGATCTTCACAATGGGTTCTTGAAATGTTAAAGAACTCCATGTAGAACTTTTTTAATATTCAGCTATTAGAACAAAAGAATCACAAAATTGCATACTACTCTATATAGTGAACACTATATTTGTGTATATTCTCAGTCATCCAGGTATATAAAATATCAAATTGATAATTTATATCTAGTCAGCTGGACTTACTATTTTTGACTGGCGACGTTTCACATCCTATCCTGGATGCTTCTTCAAGCCGTCTGATTTCTTAGCGGTGATTGATCAGTGACCTGTGACGTGATCACAGAACTGAGACGTCGAGGGATCTTTTGGATAACAGAACTGTAGGCCCCGCCAAGTTGTGGCGAAGACCCCCTTCCTCTGTTCAGAGATCCGCATCACATATACAGCCTCTTTCACACCTCTTTCAAACCACCGCGATTCTCTGTCCAATATGACAACATCCTTGTTATCAAATGTGAGGTTGGTACTGTTGAGATGCGAGAGCAGATTCTCCACAACCGGATGCGTTCGCTCTTGGCCAGCGGTTGTTTAATTTCCCCTATATACAATGTCACTGATCAATCACCGCCGAGAAATCAGACAGCTTGAGGAAGCATCCAGGATAGGATGTGGAACGTCGCCAGTCAAAAATAGTCAACGGCCACGGTACGCCACTGGATAATGACTACAAAATACTGCATTACTGCTCTTGATAACGTTTATCTACAAATGAGAGGGATTTAATGTTGGATTATGACGTAGTCTTGTCCATAAGCACTAGGAACGGATGGGTACCAATTATTTTGATACAGCCTGTCTTTTTCAAGGAAAATGGAAAGCGAAGTTGCCTAAACCCGGGACTTAAGGGATGTATCGAGGGCAGGAACCTGGTTTGGATTCCAGATGCAGTATGCCTGTAAGAGACACAGCCATCAGAAAAGGACCTACTTAGATTGCGCGCCAAATAAGAAATTGATATTTTTCCCAGCCTTGGAAAAAAATAGGCAGAGCTGTGAATCGAACCCGGGACCTCATGGTTGCGAAACTCAGTGCATTGCCACTTAACCATCTAACTATGAGCTGTGAGAAATTTGATAGTAATCCTTGATATTGCTGTATAGAATAAATCAATACTGATATTTATCTAATGTACGATGCTATTCAGATAGAAGTTCCATAGAAACTAGGAATATGTGAAACAGTTTTCAAGTTTTCAAGTTATTAACAATCAATAATGAACTGATGAATCATGGAATATTACTAATTACTTACTAATCTACCAAATAAATAAATAATTCAGTAAATAAACAAATAAATGAATAGCCATAAATAAATAAATACATAATGCAGAATGCAGTTAGTATTTTAGTTACACAATTCAAAACATTCTGTTATTTATAATTGTCTGTTATACACGCAAAGGAGTTGTGCTTTTAACATCCGGGTCTTTGTGTTCCCTGTGTGATTATGTATTGACCAGGTCCTAAACAACTCAGTCGTAAACCGTATGCTTTATAACAGATCATAATACCCAATCAACCATATAACAAGGTCAGTTATTGACCGGCAGGGCATTATAGAAAGAGACACCTCATGTAAGTACCAATCACAAGACTTTGTTCTCAAAATGACAAAAAATGACTTAGGCAATTAGCGTAGCCCGGGTAGCGTAGTATGCTGAAGATATTCAACCTTGCAATAACATTCTATTACAAGGTGCTCTGGTAGATTTTGCCGAGTTTTTCCTCCAGGCAGAACAATATATTTTTTCTGTATCACATTATGCAGTTTGGTCATTTAGATATATATTATATTCGACTATGAGAAAGCTATTTGATGGTACGTATCGCAAGTCGTACTGGGCTATGTGAATACCTTAAATGGATCAGATTAATTTGCCATTCTGAATTAACCATTTGTCTTCTAGTTCTTGTGTATTGGTTTATGCTAATGTTTATGATGAATGCCAAACGTGATATTGAAAAGGGAGTTAAAGAAAGTACTATATTTCATCAATATGATATCCTACTGAAGTTACTCTTACATTTTCAAGAGATCCTCAACTAAAATGTATTATAAGTCTCAATTAACGCTTGGAATGAAACGCTTGTGAATTGTTCCAATGCGGAACGCCCTACTTTTCGTATTTCATATTATTTTTATTGAATCAAATGTTATTCAAAAACTTTGAAAACACTCACGATTTTTAACAAATTACAAGAGAGGCTCCTTAGCAATCATTAGTTTTCCAATTATAACTTAGCTTTGTTATGGCATCCACATCAAATTAAAGCTGATTAGGGCCTGCATGTATTCCATTGCTCCAACAAAATCATGCTACAGCTACATATTTATTTTTAAAAAACCAATCAGTGTTTCAAAACGGAAAAGGAGACGAATGAAAATTGGGGTCAGATTGATGCTTAGTCCTAATTTCGCCCTGGCTGTTTGTTTATCTGTAAATGTAAAGATTTGACTATGCTTTCCAAATGTGTTCTTATTAGACTCCGTAGGTTTTCTCTACAATATCTGTCTTTGTTATGGCATCCACATCAAATTAAAGCTATAGCAAAATGTTCAACAACAAAAAAAACAAAAAACAATCAATGTTTCGAAACGGAAAAGGAGACGAATGAAAATTGGGGTCAGATTGATTCTTAGTCCTAATTTCACCCTGGCTGTTTGTTTATCTGTCAAAATGTAAAGATTTGACTATGCTTTCCAAATGTGTTCTTATTAGACTCCGTGGGTTTTCTCTACAATATCTGTCTTTGTTACGGCATCCACATCAAATTAAAGCTATAGCAAAATGTTCAAAAAAACAAACAAAAAAACAATCGGTGTTTAATAACGGAAAAGGAGACGAATGAAAATTGGGGTCAGATTAATGCTTAGTCCTAATTTCACCCTGGCTGTTTGATTATCTGTCAAAATGTAATGATTTGAATATACTTTCAAATTGTGTTCTATTTCAGAAACACCGAGATAGTTTTGGAGCTGGAGCTAACAAATAGCCTATGGGTAAATCTAGTCAACAATATTCCACGAAATCTTATTAGACTCCTTATCTGTCTTCGTGTGCCCTTAAGGTTTTCAAGTGCTGAGAAGCTCTCAAGCTGGAAAACAAACCATGAAAAAGCCTGACAGTTTCAACAACTGTTTATTAGTGGGAGCTGGTAGCCTAATGGTTAGGGCATCAGTCTAGTGATCGGAAGGTCGTGGGTTCGAATCTCGTGCCGGTGCATTCCCTTGCTTTTTAAAGTTGTTTGTGTGTCGGTCCGAATATTTTTTTATTTGTTGTCTTGTTTAATTTTAGCACTTTGGGTTGATTAACTAACTGTTCTTTCTTTCTCGATCAGAATGGTCAGAATATTACGTATTTAACGTAGCGCATGGATTTTGGTCGTCCTGGGAAAATATTTGAATTCAGCATACCCGAATTAACCAAAATGATTTGGTTGTCAGCTTTTACGCGAACTTGTCGCTTCATGCTTAAATAAGCCTTATTTCCAAAATAGAACCAGTACATGTACATATATATAAATAAAAGAGTATTTATAATGTAGGCCAGTGTATGACTTGTTTACCTTGCAAGTCCAATATGATCTAGTTACAAGGCGCTCTGGGATGGGGTAGATCGGCGACAAGTAGCCTAATTACAACCTTTGGTATAAAACCGGCGGCGTTTGACGCAGTTAATAAACACTGAGATCTCATCAGTCCTCTGGACAAAAAGCACGATTTTCTATGTCACATCTTCTGTATGACCAGAGAAGATGATGACACCTAATTCAAGTCATGACTCTGCTGGACTATGAATCAACTTTTTATGACACTCAAGTGTTCTCGTGGTTCATCATGGATGCTCTTGTTATTGGTCAAGTGATTATTGGATCAGGAATATGAAAATCCCTGTTTGGGTCAAGTGTTTTAGGGGTTGTGCAATAAATATGAGCCCTGGAGGAGGGTACAATTAGGAAGAGGAATTTTTTTCAAGCTGAAAGGGAGGCTAAAATTTTACGGCGCATCGAAAGGGGAGCAAGCAATTGTCATGGTTTTTGACACCTCAAAAGGGGCAAGCGATTTATGAAAAACGCTCTTAGAAGGATTAGGAAAACACGCTACACTCGCATTATGTACCTAGACCATATAAGGTTTAAAAATTGGGGTTAATACCAAAGACTTGGCATGTGCAAGAGCGGGGAAAAGATTTTTGATATCCCGGAGGAGGACAATCAATTTTAGCAAGCCGACAGGGGGAGCAATATTTCGGCACGCCGTTCGAAAAAAAACCCGCTCAAAATAATGCACTGTCCCTTATTGAACTGTATGAAGTGCAGGATTTGCCTTTAGGCAGTAGAATAAACAAATAACTATGAAAACAATTTGTTATGAAAACAAATTGAAAAGACTTAGCGATGCTTGAGATTTTGGCAGATTGGAAATCCAAGTGCATGAAGTTTCTTGAAGCCACTGATGCAATTATCATCATCATCATGATGTGGTGTGGAGCAGGCGACCACAACATATTTGCATGCACAGCGATCTTTGGCGAGTGCAGTTATCTGTTTTGTTTAAGGGTAGACTAGGTATTGTTGGTCAAGCAGCCAAAAAATCGATTTTCATTATCTAAATCAATATATTATTGAAAACTAATGCAAACATTTATTCTACAAATCATATACTTTGAAAACTGGATTTATTGTTGTTATGTTTTACAAAAGTGTTGTTGTTTCAGCCCTCTTTATAACATATTCAAAAACCACAGGACCTTCAAAAGTATATCTGTGATATTTGAATTCTTCTACACGCTCGCTATGAAATGATCAATGAAATTTTTGCCAAAGCTCACTATCTATCATTCACAAGATGCTGTGAACTACCAAATCGCAGCAGTTTAAAATAGTTACTAACCTTAAATGCCTTCATCATACCAGGGCTATTGTTATCAGATTATCTTTTACGACCTTCGATTACATGCGAGTTGCGGCGAAGGCGCGATGTTTGATAACCAAATTACCAACAATAAGCGATTTTTTTTTCAACATAGAACCACGGTCTAGTTGTATACGACGATAAGACAGTATCATGGTTGTCCAATGTTCGTATATCATTTATTTACCCTGCAAGAACAGGATCATTTTACAATGTGCTCTGGGGTGAATCAGAGACAAACAATTACAATCTCTGACAAAAAAACCGCGGGCACTTGATGTGTATTTTGCAGATTCCCCCTCTAGCTTGTCTAGGACGTACAACATGGTTTTCTGTATCTTCAGTTTGGCCATTTAGCCGTGGCAAGATGTATAGTTCAACTGTTGATGGCACGTGTCTCAAGTCGTGACACTGCTTGGATATGTATTAACTTTAAATGGATCGGACTTATTTGTTTTTGTGAATTAAATCGTTTTAAACCATAAAACATACACTTTATAATAGTGTTTGTCTTATGGTACATGCTGCTATTACCAAATTTATCAAACGTGAAGATCTTAATGGTAGGTTTAAGAAATCGGATAACAACGTTTCTACAGTATTTTTTGTGAGACCTGAGAGCACATCAGTCACGCCAAATTGCATTCTGAATACAAGGAATTTCTTTCTGATATCAAATAATTTTGATTTTTTGAATAAAAAATACAAAATTATTAGAGTGATTACGTAACTGAAGCATGCTTGAACCATCTTTTGTATTTTGTTCTCAAAATTACAAAAAAAAATGACTTGGGCAATTATCGTAGTAGTGACGAATAATTATGCTATGTACAATGTTCATGAAATATAATTTTTCAGTTTACTTTATTTGTAATGCATATAGCAAGTATTTACTACAACCGTATTACCAATCTACATTATGATAAGGCCGCTTGCCTATTTTTCACACAAAACAAACCCGTAAAAATAACATGTATACCAGTACCATGTACATATCACTGTAACTTGCCTACTTTTTTACTAAATGATTAACTGCATTAACTGGAACGTTTTCACTATTCGCCGCAGAAGTGACGTAATTATCGGATTAACTACCAAAGCAATAGATGAATATAGTTTTTGAATAGATCTCCCTGCACTACAAGCAGGTTGCACTCATCATCTGTGTATGTCTGCAATCATAGATTGAATACAATACCGCTCTTTTCAAAGATACTATTCTTTCTTACAGGTGCGAGTGATTAGCATTTTCTTTGACATCTATGATTCAATGCATAGATAACACGTGAACGTTGTAGTACAGGGCGATATATTCATAATTGTGTTCATAATTGCTATGGTTTAATTACGGCACTTCTACGGCGAATGACGATGTTGTGACAGGTGATTTGTTTATTTGGTCCGTTACGTCTAATGGTAATCGTACGTGATCAGAAACTTTTATATAAAGATTTCTGACCACGTACAATTGCCATTAGACGTACCGGATAAAATAAACAAGTCACCTGCCACAGCACTCAAGTGTCTGGTCACTCTAATCATGTCAAAATGCTGTGCGTGTAAATTCGAAATTGCCTTTCATTTATTAGCCAAGTTTAAAACTTATATTCACAGGGTCAAAATGATTATTTGTTATTATCCTTTATAAGGGTACTGTTTTTTATCCTGGCTTGTGCAACCAAAATGGTAGATGTTACATTTCTCTCTCACAAGTCCTTCAAATGTTTATATTTGTATATTTCTCTAACAGAAAGACTTGTTATGGTTATTAAGCTTTAAATATCACAAGCAAAAAATCTAATCATTTTGATTAATATAATTTCAACAGTTCGTTAAGTATGATTAACCAGGTGGATCACGGTGCGTAGGAGGAGGATACGGAGGTGGAGGATGAGGAAACATTGATTGTAAATCATTGTATGTGAAATACAATACTAAAATAATGCAATTACCAATATTCGGGCTTATTCTAACATAAGAATTAAATGTGCCGTGTCATGTCAAAAGCAGACACTTTTGGGCAGGATCGTAAATGGAGAAATAGCCAAAAATCTGCCCGCGGGTGATTTTTTCACAATTTGGGTTTGTTGCAAATTTGTGAGGTTATTAATGTTAAAAATATTGTCTGATAGTTTCAGTTTCAGACCAGAATATAACTGGCATCTTGCATTTTTTGAGACATTTTTCAAGGTAATTTCTACTCTCAACATTGTCAATAATATAATTATTTAAAGGCCGATATCTCAATTTCGAATTTTATAATACCATAACTTACAAATTCAATATCTTCGCTTAGGAATGTCCGATTTTATTGGGGAAAACAGCGTTGTGGAGCAAAATATCTCAATATTTAAGATATGTAAAAACCTCAAAATTGATAATCTGCCCAAAAGTGTCTGCTTTTGACATGATACGTCACAAATAATGGAATGTTTACAACTGGTAAATAAAGACGATTATGCTCATTATTTGTAATTATTAACAAACCATTAGTTTTACTAAAGGTATAGCCTGTTTTATTTCACATAACATTGCACATTTAAATGTCACAACATAATTACAATATGCAGTGGAATCTGTAACATCTTGGCTAACAGAAAAGCATTACTTGGTTTATTTACTAGTTCGCATTCAAACGCTATACTCAATGAACTAAATCGTTCAGAAAATTCTTTCGGGCCACTTTTGATAGCACCGCGTAAAATTGACTTTCATAATTAGCAACTCCGTTTTGGGGGAAAAATAAAACTATACCATGCATAAACGGCTATTCAGTAGAATTAGTCAATTTGAATATTGGCTAACAAAAACACTTTACTTGGTTTCTTTCCTAGTTCAGGTACAAATTCTATGCCCGATTTTACTCAAAGCTATGCATAAACCTGATTGACAGCCTCATCCCCCCACTTTACCCCATCAAAATGCGGATTTACATATTAACATACTGAAATTCGACGTTCCAATTCCGTATATTTCTCCTACTTTGAGTGGCTCAAGCAGACTGCTTGGGCCACTCAAAAATGACTGAAGCAGTTTTACGACTACTTTATACAATTGGCCATATTTTCGAATGTAGACTACACCACTGATCTTATCGAAACAAACTTATGTAGTAGATTAAGCGACTACCTTGACGACCATGTAAAACTCAATACAATCAATACGTGCCATGTTTGCCTAAAACTATTTTCTAAATTCTATATTTTTTTACAACCTCTAAATACCACCAATATACAGACCTTTATCATGAACCCTTTTCAATGTCTTACATGTGTTATCATTATAAAAACATTGCACATTCATTTTGAGTACCCCGTACTTTTGTAGGTTAAAGGGCTCACTAATGCGACTGTGCACTCAAAACGTAGTTTCTTTGGAGAAATTTAGTTTTTTAGTTTTTGATATGTATTTACTTCGGAATGTTTTTGTCGATACAAGCATAGAAAATCCAGATTTGTAAACCCCAACTGTATTTTTTATGGGTTTTATTTTACTATTTCACTCGTGTTCACAATTTAACTGGAAATGAAATCTTTGTTGAACCAACGGGGTACACTCGCGCTCAGCAACGCATCGCGTTTCGCAGCTTTTGCGTAGTCGTGCGGTGTGTTAACGCATAGATGCGCTACGCCTACGCGACGCTTACCTGCATGCACGACACACCCCCGGGCGACACACACAAAAAACTAGTGGTCAAATAGCTCCGTTTTAGTCGATACAATGTGGGTTTTTTTCAAGTTCTTTCGATTTAAATATCGAGTTATGAATGGACTTCGGTCAAACTTTTCAATAGCGAGTGAGCCTGACCTCTCAGATGATACAAGTTGGTGGGGGGGGGCTAACACAACAAAATGGGTCAAGTACCATTGAGGCCTTTTGAGGCTGTGTCTGGTATATAGTCTCAAAATTAAGGTAACAAAATGGAAACAGTATATTTATGTCTGATGTACCAAAACAAATTATTGCACTTTTACTACATGCACGTGTCTCTCAGTGCTCAGCCGCTTTAATTCTACATTGCAAGTACAGCAGTTCTTGCTTAAAGTGCTTGCTAATCCAATTTACTCTAAAGAGTATTCTCTTCTCCCGGCTCAAGTACAACAGATTTATCACTTTCATTAAAAGGTGTCAACATTGTAACAGTACGTGTTCTAACACTTGCACGATCGGCATGATTAGTAGATGGTTGGTAGGTAACTTTTCCTTTAGGTTTCTGACAGCGCCAAGTTTCACGAAAAGCTTTTCTGTACCGGTCATGTACAATGCTATAAATGAGGGGGTTACATGCACTGTTGATGTGCATTGTAACCCTTCCAATCCATGCTATCACAGTGGATTCATTAAGTGACAATCGGGGCAAACCTACTGCTCCTAACAAACCTTCAATGTTTAAGATCTCAAATGGAGTCAAACACAAGAAGAAAATACTTGCGTTAATTAAAAGCATACGCGTTATTTTGTTTGTGTCTCGTGAAAACTGCTCTCTAGTTGCGTCGTCTATTAAGGTTGTCTTTAACCGCTGTTTAAGTTGCAAAACCATGGATAAGGACGTAAATGTTACAACTGTAATAGCAAATATAAATTGAATAATATCAGCGTAAAAGGTAACACGCAGACTCCATAAAACATATCCACTACATATGTCAATAGTTTTGGGATAGTTTGCAAATTGTATCTCGTTATCCGGCCACGTAAGGCAGTATGTTTCAGACCATTGTGGAAAGCGAAAAGAGGCAAGTATAACAGAAAACAACCATGCAATTGTGCACAATTTTAAAGCACGCTTGGTCCTCTGGTTTTGATATTGTTTTAGAGGTTGACAAACAGCCAAGTAGCGTTCAGCTGTAACTATCGTTACAAGAAATACCGATGCAAAGTATGAAAGGTATACGATGAAATCAGGAAGTGCACACCCAAACCATGATGAGAATGAGAATGACCATTTGTAGTAAATTGGTGAAGAAAAATATGACCAAAGCCACTGAAGTGTTCCAGCCAACAAAAGAGCTGAATCAGCTACCGCTAAATTTCCAAGATAAATATTTGTTGTTGTCTTCATCGAATGATATCGATAAAACGTATATAAAAGTGTCCCATTTCCAAATAAACCAATGAGTGTTACCGCGGGAACAAGAACAAGTATTATGACTTTTTCAAACGTTGTGTAAAGATGCTCGACAGTGATATTTGCTGGAATTGTTTCGTAACATTCTATTGTTGCATTAACTTCCTCCATTATGCATAAACGCGAACAATTTCTGCTGTCACAATAATTAATATTGCGTTAATATAGACGGTGTATAGCATTTCAAATTCAATCTATACGACGATTGGTTTAAGACTGAAAGACTAGTCCGTCAGTGCTATCTTTAAAATATACCCATGGTGTACACCAAAAGGACATGCGCAAATCAGCATAAATTGATGGTGTAATGTGCCCGCATACTGTCCGATTTTCTTAATTTATGTGTTCATTTCCTTCTCTATCTATTTCCTGTTCATTCTCTATGTTCCGATTTAGTATTGATCTATCTAGGTGACCAGTTTACAACCTATTCGCGACTGTTTGACAAAATACTGTTAATGTGTTTAAATTTAAATCAACTTTCAATTATAGTACGCATTATCTGATCAAAGACATCTCTATAAAATCTTGTCTACCAGGCAGTTTCATTGGTAGGCTCTTCACTGCAAAACTAGTAGGAATTAATTGAAGCACATTATTGCATTCGATTTGTAAACATATTTACCTTAGTCAATGTTTCAATAATCCATAAACATCAACTATGAACAAAAATGTTCTATTCTCCTACTCCAATGGGTTGTTTCCAAATGAGAAAATATTGTTTGGTAACATTTGTTTTTGTTTAATTTGACAAATCCTGGTATTTGCATTATGAACCAATGTCAACATCAAAATTGAGCAGGCGACTAAAGGGTTTCTCCAGGCACCACTATCCATAGCTATGCAAGACAATAGCATCCGGTTGTATTGTTGGTATTATCCCCAACTGATTTTGTATAATTATATCAGACAGATTGTCTTTTGACGCTTTGATCTCCTTATACCATGTGATGGAACATAATGCATCCGGGGAAGCGATGTTGACGCTGCCTTACGAGGTTGATGAGGGGCTGCTTTTCAGTCATAGCATATATCCGGGCGTTGCTCAGACAATCAAGGCGCTTGTCTTTTGACGCCTTGATCTCCTTATGCCAAGTGATGGAAGCGATGTTGACGCTGCCTTACTAAGTTGATGAGGGGCTGGTTTTCAGTCATAGTATGGGCGTTGCTCAGACAATCAAGGCGCTTGATGTTAGGCATAACCCTGTAGCTGGATTATGGTACATGTTTAAATGTTTGCTAAAGGGGCATTCGTGATCCACAGCCTCATTTCCCAATTTTCTAAAAAAAAATGAGATTTATATACCACTGGAAACCTCTGGCTACATAATGTTTATGTGCAAACAACCTCTTGCAGATTAATTGGTTTAGCAAAGGTATCGTCAAATTTGAATACGTTCTGGTGTACCAGAACGCAATCAAAAGATCGGAATCAACTGCCATTTTTTCTAATGAATATCTACTGACGAATTTCATAGAAAGAGGATGCTACATGTAGAATCACGAAATTCTCCTTTAAAGGGATTTACAAATGTTTACCAATCGACTTCAGAAATTCTAGAGCAAAACGGAACCTATTTTTCATTTCAAAATTCATCTTTTTAATGTTTCTCATTTGAATTTATTCAATTTAATGTATTTAATTCAATGTATTTTATGAAAAATTTATGAAATTATCAAAATCGGGGATTTTTTCATCGCTCTGTTGTGGTAAAAATCATTGGTCTTTCAGAGTTGCGCGGTCCAACATCAGGGGTCTTTCAGGGGAACAACTTGTGTTAAGTGCTCCCGTGACCCAACATCCCCACCCACAAGAACACAACACTTGAAAGCATAAATAGACACTATACAGGAAAAGACCTTGGAAAAATCGGGCCCCTCACATTTATACCCAAAAAAAGACAATAATAATTTAATATATACATTCATTAACGTATATTAAAATAAGCAGGCTTGAAATGTGTAAAAACATTTTACAATTAGGCATATTTATTCAGAAGTTATACTTTGAGTTCTACAACCGTTAGTTATTACATCTACGAGTATATACATCTGTATATCAACATGTTGGTTCGTGTTGATATTAACCCTTATTCTAAAACTAACAGAAATATAGGTTTGATCTAACCGAATTTGAAAACAGATATACATTTTCAATGACACTGATAACAAACCCTTTATGGCAATCGGGATAAACATGCTAAATCAAAGCATGTATATATATTAAATATAAACGCAAAAACATATTTCTTTGATTTCCACTCATCTGTGTTTTATTTCAGCAGCTGGTTATCTGTTTATCTCTAAGGCTTCTTTGGAAACGTCAACGTTATAGCATTCAAAAATATAAAACAACTATCATCGATCAGTCAAGAGAGAAGCGAACTTGGTGTTGAATTTCAACTTAATTCCTGGTAACGGTAATACTTTCAAGTGTGAGGGAGTTAGCCTTTTTTGGAGAATATAACCAGGCGGCATAGGAAGCGCAACACGTGACGTACGAGGCTGGCGAAGATACAGGGCTGACAGCCCCATTCAAAATACACGGTTAGCAATTACAAATGGAAAATTAACATACTTGCAGTGGGGTACTTTGTAGAACCCCGACGGTTTTAGAGTAAGATAATTTTGCTTTGACACTACATAACAAATTTAGAATTGTTTGTGAAGATTTCATGATTATGTGTTAATCCAATGGCGACCTCAAAATTGGCGATATCGCTTCCATCACCGCCTGAATATAACTTTGAGTTCTACAATTTACAACCGTTACTTATTACATCTACGATTATACATCTGTATATCAACATGTTGGTTCGTGTTGATATTAACCCTTATTCTAAAACTAACAGAGATACAGGCTTGATCTAACCGAATGTGAAAGCAAACAAATCCTTTATCGTAGCCGAAAAGGGCAAATTTTAATTTGATAAGACATAATGGCAATTGGGCTTAACATGTTAAATCAAAGCATGTCCATATCTTTATATGTAAACGCAAAAAAATATTTCTTTGATTTTCACTCATCTGTGTTTTATTTCAGAAGCTGGTTATCTGTATATATCTAAGGCTTCTTTAGAAACGTCAACGTTATAGCATTCAAAAATATAAAACAGCTATCATCGATCAGTCAAGAGAGAAGCGAACTTGGTGTTGAATTTCAATTTGTGTATTTAACCATTTTTGTATTGGAGAATATAACTTTGTTAGTTATTACATCTACGAGGATCTGTATATCAACATGTTGGTTCGTGTTGATAGTAACCCTTATTCTAAAACTAACAGAGATACAGGCTTGATCTAACCGAATGTGAAAGCAGATATAACTTTTCAATGACACTAATAACAAATCGTAGCCGGAAAAGGTAAATTTTAATTATGATATGGCAATTGGGCTAAACATGCTAAATTAAAGCAAGTATATATCTTAAATATAAACGCAAAAACATATTTCTTTGATTTCCACTCATCGGTGTTTTATTTCAGAAGCTGGTTATCTGTATATCTCTAAGGCACCTTTGGAAACGTCAACGTTATAGCATTCAAAATATAAAACAACTATCATCAGACAGTTAATATAAAAGCGAACTTAGTGTTGACTTTCAATTTAATTCCCGGTAACTAATACCCTCAAGTTTGGGGGATTTTTGTATTGGAGAATATAACATTTTGTTATTCAAACAACTAGGTTAATATTAGAGACGAATGGCCTCGAGGTTCAAAAAGTACCGCAAACATGTTGTTTCTTTCTTCCACGGATTCAAATAACAATCAATAATTTGTGTCTGGAGTACCAACCGCTTAGTATGAGACTCATTTTGCAGGGCCTCCTTTGAAATCAGTGCTTTGGAATAGATTAAAAATGAGATGTGCTATAATTCAAGAACGAAGCTGTCCATTGTTAAAATACGGCACATAAAATATGCATTATTTGATGGCTGTTTAAATTTCTCCATAACATCAACTAATGTTCAGAGAACATTAATCAAGGTTCATACACTCATATATCAAAGCAGCCAATCAGAAAAGCTGTTAGAAAAGTACGAAACATGCATTGATTGTGTATATTGTGCACTCCGCGTACTACGCGCAGTATTTCGCGCGCGTTCGCGTCGCGTAGGATTGGTTCATTTTTCTGGCGGGTTGATGCATTTATATACTTGGTTCTGTTTACCAACATTTTTAATGATAATTTGTTATATAAAAAAAGTAAAAATCATGTGTTTTTTTCTTCTCGTGTATGAAATAGATTAATAAACTTGTATTATTTACTGCTCGAGAAATTTTCGGGGCTCGTGCATTAGACGCATCAACATCAGCGCAAGTGCATTATTTTGTCTAATTTCTCTCCAATAAGTAATACGCGTTCATTAACCTATAAATAATAGAAATCAGGATGTGACAATAGATAATTAGCATGTGTCCACTTCATATGTAAATAGGGAATTGTTATTAAAATGATGGTCTGACCTTGCTAGAGGGCGCTAATAATGTCTACAGACAGAAGTTGACTCGAATTCTATGTTAGGTTAAAGTACCTTCTCTGGTTTGGTTAAATGCGGAATTAAATACCTGTTGTAAAAACTGGTTAAAATCAATGTATATAACCGTTCAATTTATTCAAGTTTGTACGTGACTTTTTAGCATCTAAACAGGGGCGTAGCCAGCTTTCTTGGCCAGGGGGGGCAAAATAAAAATTTTGGGGCACAGACGAAAAAATTGCAGTTGCATCATACAATACATAGAGACTGTATGTCTTCGAGCTTCCCGAAAAGGGCCTTATTGGGATGATGTGCGCGCGTAGCGCGAAAAAAATGGTATTTTACACTATTTTCGCCCATTATCCGGCTAAAAAGGGCTTTATTGTTACAATTTGCGCGCGTAGCGCGGAAATTTTGTATTTTACACTATTTTGGCCCTGAATTTTGCTAGAAAAGGGCTCCTTGCCCTTTTCTTTTCCTTTGCCCTCCTGATTTTCTCTCTCATTTTTTGTCAGAGGGGCACTTTTTCTTTCATTTTTTGTCAGGGGGGGCACTCTGCCCCACCTGCCCCCCCGCTGGCTACGCTACTGCATCTAAAGTGCCAAGCTCGGGTGGAATCTAGCTAAATATAGTGGTGTCAAATTCTGCTGCATCACCCAGTCTGAATGATAGAATTATATTAACAAAATATTGAATTCTAACAGATAGATGTACAGATGTAGAGATGTTAATTGACCAAGATCCGTATACAAATACCAATCTCAAAATCGTTAGGCTGCCCCGTGATTTTTTCGGGAATCCTAGCAATGTCACTGCAACCTCAGTGTGACCTCAGTCAGACTTTGTGGTTCATTGGTGCTTCACTCTAACCCGTAGTTAATACTGTGTGATTTTCTTCACCTACTTATGAAATCAATAATTTATGCTGAGAGCCAAATACCATTATATCTGATTAGTGCAGACTGCAGATTGATATTCTTTTCTTACGAGATGTTAATTGACCAAGATCCGCATACAAATGACAATTAACTAGCTAAAACTAGTTGCCAATCTTAAAATCACCCGGCTGCCCCGTGATTTAACCCGTAGTTAATATTCTGTCATTTTCTTTACCTACTTATAAAATCAATAATTCATACTGAGAGCCCAATACCATCATACAGATACAGCGCCAGCATGAGGTGTTTTGCAGGCGACATAAGAAGCGCAGCACGTGACGTACGAGGCTGGCGAAGATACAGGGCTGACAGCCCCATTCAAAATACACGGTTAGCAATTACAAATGGAAAATTAACATACTTGCAGTGGGGTACTTTGTCGAACCCCGACGGTTTTAGAGTAAGATAATTTTGCTTTGACACCACATAACAAATTTAGAATTGTTTGTAAAGATTTAATGATTATGTGTTAATCCAATGGCGACCTCAAAATTGGCGATATCGCTTCCATCACCGCCTGGTGTTTTGTTACTTCAAATACTCACTTGTATTTCATGTCAAACATGTCATGCATTTCCTTCGTATTGTTCACAGTAAGTCCTAATTTCGACATTACTTTAGCAAAAAGATATTCCCTTATCAAATTAGAAGACTTTCTTGGAAAAACAAATCACTGCTGCCTGATGGGATCATAGAAGTTGACCCACTTTCGCCCGGTCTCACTGTGCTAGGGGCGTTTTACTCTCTTCAGTAGGTTCGATTCACTAACTTACCGTCGATATCCTTATGTGGTGTCCTCAATCACATGGGCCGAGTAAGAGTTGATATGATAACCGATCGATACCTTGCCTCACTTTGTTAAGAGCAACCCAACAAAATTTGTCATAGGTTTGCGTTGCTAATACAAAAACTGTGAATTTAGTTCACCCCTGCATTAATCTAGCCATAATATAAAAATCAATTTTAGTGATCATGTCACAAATTCGGTTAACAAAATATGTGATGCGATCAAGCAAAATCAGTCGGAACTCGGAATTATTGATTTTGAGATATAGCCATACAAAGCAGATATTTCCTTTTGTTTTCTATTGTTTTGGAAACTCTTTAAATGCTCATATCTATGGAAGTGGTTGTTTAATTTCAATGGTGTTTTCTGCAAAATCCAGATTTGTAAATGCTTTTTACTCTCCTATAAGAAACCGAAAATTTAATATTTCCGAGTTCCGACTGATTTTGCTTGATCGCATCACATATAACACTGCACATTCTTTCATTTTCCAACTACCTCTCATTATCATTCTGTCGCCACAAAATTGTATTTTTTTTCTGAAAGATATTGAAGATCTTTTAAAAGGGCATTTCGTGATCCACAGCCTCATCCCCACACTTTTCTCAACAAAAGTTGAGATTTTTATATCATTGGAAACCACTGGCTACATAATGTTTATGTACAAAATTTTTCTTGCAGATTAATTCGTTTAGCAAAGATATCGTGAAATTTGAATTTCGTTCTGGTGCACCAGAACGAAATTACAACGCATTGTCTATAGAGCAGTGTAATACACATAATCATGCATAACTCGCGAACGCAAAATCGGAATCAACTGAAATTTTGGGAATAGGTTTTTTCGTGGATATCTAATGAAAAATGACATAAATAGAGGATGCTAGGATCACGAAATACTCCTTTAAGAAATGATAAGTTGTAACATTTTCAGTTGCTTTTCAACCAGAGCATACGAGACAAGAAACATGATATGACCTCATTCTACCGTTCTCATAAATTAAATGGAAAAACACACGTGATGTGAATATTTGGAAGAAAATAATTTTTCAGTGAATAGCAATGGCACTTGTCAAACTGTTTTTGATCATCCATGTCTAGACAGATTTATCATTTATTCCAACTTCATCAATGAAACATTAAATCTTCCGGGTTTTTTTGATAAAATTATCAGTATAATGTTACGTTCCGACTACAGTATCAAAACGAACTACTCTCACATTGTATTGTTAATACGTGAACAATAATCGCCTGAGGATTAATGGTGAAAAGGAAGCATTTGCAAGACAAAGCTGAAAGTAGATCAGATTTTCGCGGTGACTATTACCTGTCTTAATGTAAGAACATTTTATACCATTTTATTCCAAATAGATTCAAAGTGCTTTTTGAAACGGAATTTGGTAAATAATTTACTTTGGTACTTACGTTCAACGCGGTCGACAAGTATCGGAAGCAGTCCCAGTCACGGCTTTAAAATTCTGTGGAGAGTCCGTTACAGTCTTGCGCCATGATCTCATAAATATTGCAGGTGGGCTGGGAGGTTGGCGTATCCAAATAATGTGGAATGGTGCCTTTTCATTATTGCTTTAGAGGTGCAATAAGTGAAGATGCAAAGTTCCTCTTGGTGTACCGACACCACTTAAAGATTCTTATAGGAAGGTAGAAGTTTTTAATTCAATTCGGCACAATGATTCGGTTGCTTGAAAACTTCTTCTTCTTCTTCTTCCTTATTAGTACCTCCCTCATATTATGTGTGAGTATTATCGCACTGCATACAGACAAGCTGTACTTATTTTTTACTCTGGAACCTAGAGTAGAGTGTATTTTTGAAGTACAGTCAACAGTACCGGGATGATCTCCTGCTCTTTTTGAACAGCCTGTGACGTTCTTTCACGTGCACACTGCATTAATGTCAGAAATACATGTACACGTGTTACCCGGACCGACGGCTTAAAGTGCCCCCCGAAGCACTAAGCAAAGTAGAGTGAAGTGCCTTGCTCAAGGACACAAAGAGCCAGCCGAACTCAAGCGGACCTGCTCAGATTTCGAACCCTCGACCCTTTGATTCACAGTCCAACGCCTTAAGCGCTAGGTCATGTTCCCCTCATTTATACGATATAATAGTATGATATCATCATAGTCATCATCATGCTATAAGACCTATTATTGCTATGACATTTTTTAAAGGCAGAAAAAGTTATTCTTCAAATTTGGCCCTGGTTTCAACCTGTAAGTGCAACAAAGGAAGTTTGAAGTGAATAGAAATATTTCTCAGGTTGATTCAGTTAAAAGGGCATTTGGTGATCCACAGCCTCGTTCCCCCACTTTTCCCACAAAAAAAGTTGCGATTTTTATACCCCTGGATACTTCTGGCTACATAATGTTTATGTACCAAATATTTCTTGCAGATTAATTCGTTTAGCAAAAATATCCCCACATTTGAATTTCGTTCTGGTATACGATTTCCAGGGGCGCGCCCGGGTGTGGGAAAGGTCGATAAAGTGGTAACCACAAATCGACTGTTTTTTCACGATTTCTTCGGAAATATATCGAGTTGGAAAATCAAATTTCAGGATGGTAATGAGAAAAATATGATCGATTATATGCTACAAAAAACTCATCAACAATGAGAAAAATCGTGGCGATGAGGTTAACGGACTTAAACTCTGTAGCCGCACCTCCACGGGATGCCAATTCGCAGTAGATGTGACGTAAGGCTACCATAGCAATAGATGAATACAAATTTTGACTATATCGCCCTGCACTACAATATCACAATATCATATAATGCTGATCACTCGCACCTGTAAGATTAGTATCTTTAAAAAGAGCGGTATTGTATTCAATCTATGATTAAAGACATACACAGGTGATGAATACAACCTGCTTGTAGTGAAGGGCGATATAGTGTATTCATCTATAGCTATGATAGTTAATCCGATTATAACATCACTTCTACAGCAGAAGTGAAGGTTGAAATGGTGGTACAAAATGAAATATGCAAGATTACATGATCCATCATTCAGGCGTGTAATTCTGTTCGTACTTTTAATTATTCGTAAAATAATTTATCCGTTTTTCCTTATCAATTGCGAAGTTAAACCATGATGGATGTTTGGATTTGTATAAGCTTGGACAAGCTTTATGTGGATAAGCTATTTCGGCATTATCTTATTATGGAATAATAATGAAACCTGTTCCGTGTAGAATTGCTCTAAGTCCTCAGGCGTTCAGTAGATGATGCATTTTAGTACCAGCTGGTAGGATCAGTCCGTTATTTTGCGGGTATTGTTGCAAACCACATACACATGATATTTTAAAAAAATAACTTATTTTTTATACAATGATACAATTGATTTTGTCGTCAAAAGTACTTAAAGAACTGCTGTTTCATTTCAATTACCTTGCATGTCGTCTTCCTTTACAGAATCAGTGACCAACACAGCAGCTGTTTCTGATTGGCTCTCTTCAATTTATCATTGACAAACAGCTCTGATAGGGACAAGATTTTATTTAAGCAAACTAGTAATGCTGTAGTAAGAATACCCAGTCTACGTAACATAACCACATATTATGTATCAGATCATGTCTATTACTTCCATGATCAGATTGAGGCGAGGGATCTGCATGCAGAGTCTACCTGCAACCAACTTTGCTACATGCGGTGCAGATAGCCTCTGGTTACAGGGTAACTACTATCTCTCACATGTATGTACATTTGTCACCCGGTTTATAGAAAAGTCAAAACAACATGCAATAGTAGAGTCATTTATTGACCATGGTAGAACTTTTAAAGAAGAACAAGAGAGGACAAGATACATACTGACGTCTCAAACCAAGGCTAGTCCCATGCAGAATCAATTAGTGATAGCTACATTATATAAGATAAGCCAAGATAGATGGACAGTTTATGGTTTATAGCAGGGTACTGCCACACTGACCGACAATTGGCTTTGGGTCTGCACCATATTTGCACACATTTTGTTTGATGGTGACCCCTACATACACACTAGACTGCTGCCCTCAGTCGTCAACCGTCTGGATTGACGACTGAGAAAACTGCGTGGAAAAAAAGTGACGGATTTTGCAACAGGATTCCTGTGGCATAGAGCATGCGCAGTTGTGTCCAAATTGACCTTTTGACCGAGTTTGTTGTTTTTAGAAGTTCAGAGCGCGATCTTGTCACAGCGGCGCGGTACAGCGACGCGGTACGCGGGCGCCGCTAGTCAGTCGCGCTACGGCGCACAACTGAAGTCGCATTGAATAGTTTTCAGAAGTCCGTCATGATATTGGCTGTAAGATAATCAGTCGTCACTACGAAGCATACACAGTACATGCGAAGTGTAGACGGCTGATTGGAATTAGTCTACATACACACTTCAGATAGGTTAAAGATTTTTTTAAGTTGTTCAGTTGAAATTACCATGTCAGGAAGAATGTAACTAGACACCAAAATCATTTAAATTGAACGATCTTAAGCGTATTAGTTAAATTGCACCCAGCCGAAAGTGAATTGACCTTTGTCAAAATGTCTGCCTATATAGCGTCGTAAATAAAGGCAGATAAAACACTATACATTTTTGGATTTCTTATGATCAGATGAGTAATTTTATATTTTTTAAAAGAATTGGGATATTTCATAATTTTGACCCCCGTTTGACCTTAATTGAGCCGTACCCAAAATGCCTGACACTTTGCAGAGGGCAACCCAAGCCAAATTGGTTCCTTCAGGCCCGGGCCTCAGGCATTTCAAAAACACTTTCATAACATTTATTCCAAAGATTTGGTCGCCAAACATTAGCACATATGGACGCATGTCAGTGAAATGGATTCTGTTGCAATTAGTGGTGAGTGATTTCATAATTTAACTGGGCTAATTGGTTTGGGGCTCATTACAAATTCTTGTGTTATCAATAACTGAATAGAGATTTTAGTCCTGTTTCGCGATTATTAAAACAATATTGAGGAATAATTTTGTGGCACATAGGTAGTTGAATACATAATTCCAGAATTTTAACACAGCTTGTCTTACTGCCGGCAAGATTTAACACCCGCTCACTTTAAAAGGCAGACAAATTGATCATAACAAATCTTCTCAATGATTTCGAAACAGTGAATGCAACAAATACCCCTCCTCAAGAACATCTATGCCCATCTATACAGCCTCTTAGTAGGGGTGGTGCAATAATGTATCCCCGGGTGGTTAATTATAGGGGGCAAATATTTTTTAGCTGGTCGAAAGGGGGCAAGCGATTTTTGGCAGGCCATTTTGAGAACATAGTGCAGTTACGTCCACGGCAAATTCACCGTGACCTTTCCAGCCACAAACCCGCTTATTGAAGATTAAACCGATTAAACCTGATAATATTAATCCAATGAGCGACCGAATTGTCCGCTACGGACGACTAATCCAATCGATAATGATGCTATTGACATGTACGAGCGGAGCTCCACTGACCGAGTTTTGGGTATTTTTCACTGGTTTGCAGCTGTTTGCTGTCATTTACTCATCAAGGCGGATCACCGTTATTATAAGGACTATGCCAATTATTTAAAGATTGACATGTAGAGAATAAGCCATACTTGATTGACAGAAAGTACTAAATTTGTACCTATGACGGTTTTATGACACCAATCTTCCAAATACGACCTAGCTATGGCTGCCCGGTGAAGCAAAATGTGCATTGCAATAACACGGCGAGTTTGGATAGATGGTAGGATTTCTTTTAATAAAATGTATGTTCCCCGTTATTAAAGCTTGTACCGGGTTAGAGATTCAGATATTTGGAAAAGAATAAGTAATTGAAACATAGAGCAAGTACTAAAATCATAGCTTTTATACTTTTTGATATATGATGCTAACTAGTTCATCCCCTATAGCTACAACACAGCGCTACCAGTAGGGTTCAATTGCCTATTGTGAGTGCCCCTGTGTTGTGTGCATACATGTAATTAACAATAACTGCATGATGATTCACCACCCCGGGGTACACATAATTATTGCACAGCCCCTTAGTGTCCTCTACACATACACATTTATTACGCGATCACAAAAAATGACCCCAAATTAACAATAGTATAGTCTCAATCATCAATTTGTAAATCAGTTGTACTTGAAATTAGCTTGAAATTAATTCAAATTGAAAAAGCCAAATCTGACTTAATCAAGTTAGTTTGTAAGGAAATCCTTCCACGCGATATTCAAATTTCCCGGGCACCGAAATTGTCTGGTGCAATGACATCCCAGTTATACCGGGGGGGAGGCTGACGACATTTGAGCACAATATAAATGACGTCATTGCCAGTGCCTTAGTCAATTTCGGCGCGGTAATTTTGAATATCGGGTGTTGTATTGAGAGCCACACAGTGTCATCGCCCCGATATCTTCATGGCAGAAATCGCTATGGTAGGTTGAAATTACCGCAACGCAAGGCCATTTTGTTCCGACCTGTTTAATAGTTCTGAGACGCATAATGGGCCGAAGGACATCTGACTAAGGCTACTGACAATAGCCCGGTGACTGACCTCGCTGTGTGTGAGTTAGCATGGTACGACATAGGTCACTGCTTTTAGACTACCTCCACGATTGGCCTATACACTGCGCTATATAGTTCGGCACATATAAAATCAGAATTATCGTCAGTTTTTGAGTTCAAGACGCAAGCTTCTTTCTCAAGACGCAAGCTAACGACTATCATATCTGTTCAATACGTATATTCAAGTGCAAGGAACCACATCTGGCTTCTTTAGACGAAATCATTTACGGGAGATATTCATCATTTTCTACCCCGGTATCCAAAGATTTTCGTCTGAATATCAAAATCGTGCATAGCACATTCACGTGTATCGATCCCGGTATGTATGTTAGTATCTCTGCTGTACCAAGTAATTATTAGCCAGGCGATGTCGGTGTGAGCCAGCTGTTTTTATTCGATTTCATGGTCAATATGAGTTTGGTTTAAATAAAAGAATGTGATTCGTGCTTGATAATTAATTTCTAACATATAAGGCACAATGTTGTGATTGCCGGACACTTCCTTTAAGATTTGGATCGTATTTTTAAATTTCACATCATTCGCACATGTAAGATTAGTGTCTTGAAGAGCGGTATTGTATTCAATCTATGATTGACCATATACACAGGTGATGAGTGCAATGTGCATAATGCTTATATTGCATAGCAGTACTTTCAAAAATGGTGTGGATCGGTCGCTGTGGTAATTAATCCTGTTTATATCACTACTTCTATATACGAATTGGTTCTCATTGACAAGTATAAAGCGGTCAACGAGGGCATAGTGAGTAAATAAACATAAAAAAGTAACTAATAGTGAGGTCCAGATTTGAAAGTTGTACTTACATGCAATACAAAAACACTCAGATATCATTACACAGATTTCCTTCCATTATACTGAATACCAATTCAATACAATTTACTGCAACTTTCAAATCTTGGGTTACATTGATTTAACTGTACCGTACGCTGTGACGTCAATATTTAGTCAATTGCTACAAATAAATTCTGCTTCCAACGCATTTTACAAATTTGTAATACAATCGCCTAATTTTGAATAATGGTCATTATTTAAGGGGGGGTTAGTTACTTTTTTTGAGATGTTTATATATTTCCCCTGGATCCTACTAAAGCTTATCTTACAATAATAATACATGTAATACAACAAGCAAGATTTAACATCCACTCACTTGAAATGCAAGCAAATTGATTGCATGTGCTTACTCACGTCTTGCCTCTGCTCAATGGTTTCGAGACAAGGCAACTGTACTTGTATTATTTATTTCAACTGGTCAGACCTTCTCCGCTCCTCCACAAGGCTACAATAATAAATGAAAAGATTGAAGCATGCCGAAATGTCTGTCTTAATGTAACTAAGTTTTTCATGAGTAGATCATCTCATTTGAATGAAACGTGATTCCGATGAGAATCCAGCTTTTATGTCCAGCACATGATGATGCCCGAAACATGTTATTTTTACGTTGACATGAGCAGTAACTTAATGCTCCAGATTATACATTAGGCTATAGATTATTTCAGTGGAGGACTAGCATGACTATGGGTTAAAGGTATTCAGCAGAATGTGATGCTAAGGACAATGTCTGTTACGTATTTAATGTTTTCCCGTTTTTGTTTGCTTTAAATGTAATAGCGTTTTATTTACTTTACTAGTATAGGCAGGTTCATACCAGGAAAATAACTAGACCTTTTACCTAGACCATACTTTGCATGTGTATGTTAGTGGGTGAGGCTGGGGTTGGGAGGTATCACTTGGCAGGGCAAAGCTGCATTTTACCAAAGGTAGTTGTTATCATGCGCCACAATGAGCCAAATGAAGTTTAGAAACAGAAAATCTTTCGCTGTAAGCTGGGGAACTAAATTCTTTGTTGATCAACGGAGACATGGTAAATAAAATCACATCTATGACAATATTGAAATTTAATCTTCATTTACTTTTACCATCATAAGTTGAAGATGCAGATTAAAAGACTTTAAAAGACTTCTAGAAAAAATCACATGGAGCGAGATCAGGAGAATGGGGTAGATGTGGCAAGATTTCATGCCTCTGGGAAGGGATCAGCAACCTGAACCCACCGTGTTGACACATTACACACTGCCATAACTAAGATCAGTTCCATGCATGCTGCATCATCCGTAAGTGATGGACGTCCACTTTTTTGGCTCATCTGTGCAGAACATGTGGCCAGTTTGCAAATTCCTTCTCCAAAAGGCAACATATGGCCATGATGACGGGCAATCATCAACGTAGACAGCTTTCATCATAGACTGATTTTCTGGGCACTGTAACCCTTCCAATGCAGGAACCCTTCCATGCTGCGTGCCTCAATTTTCTCCATCTTGTAGGTTATGCGGTTAGCGGGGTAGGTTAATGACATCTAGCGCCACTTGTAAAGAAAGTAAACGTACTTAATGATACAATTTTTGCACCATATTGTACATAAGGACCAGTAATTACACTGACAAAATTTCATCGATATAGCTCCTACCCTTCTGGTTAATTTCAAAAACTATTTGATACCCCTCATATATTTAATTTCATTATTCTTTCAACAGAGTTTTTAATGGAGCTATGGTGAATAAGATTATAAGGTATTGATTGCGTGGGACAGAGATGTGAATTTTATGCTAATGAAACTCTAGCTTTTAAGTTGTTTTAACCAATTCACTCAACGACGGTATCAGTTAACACGGCATCAATAGAATCTAGGGGACTATTATTTACTTCAATTTTAAAGCAATATTGTAACATTTCCATTAAAAAAGAAAAGATTTTAATACTCAAGAATAAGGGTGAATTGAGTTCATTTCAAATGTTTGCAATTACCTAGACGCTCAATATCCTGTACAAAGCAACACTGTGTTTTCCTGTATTTTAGGCGTTTTTAACCATTGCATTGGCCTTTAGCTCGTGGCATATTTTGTAGTGTTTCATAAGTTGATTTTTTTTGCCCATTTCTTTGTTTCAGTCTTGCCCTCTGCAATATTAAATGCGCTAAAATCTGATGTTGATGCACAAAATAATTGAAAGAGAAAATATAAATCCCCCCAATAAGTAAATATTGTATAAGTGAGAGATAATGGAAAGAGGTAATCGCGGAAGCTAAGAAATCGTGAGTGGATTTTACATTGGATTTGTCTAACATACTCAATTTAGCATCACTTCTTCAAATCCTGCAAATGTATCTCATCACGGAGTTATAGGTGAGTCGGGCGGTACCTGAAATGATCCCGCCGCTTTAACATTAATTTGAGTTAACAAAACATTCAATGCTATAATTAGAGAAAAGTGAACGGAAGGCGGTGTTTGTGCTCAAATATTGAGAAAAATAAAGCCCACGGGGAGGGAACAATAGTAAAAACGTTCGGATTGTCCTATTATTTGTCATAACTCAATAACTGCTATACATATTGAAATATAAATATGACCACTGGCTCTCCTTGACTCATTTCCTGCAAGATCAGAGTATTACCCTGCAGAATATAAACTGTATTATTTAAATAAAAATGACCAAGCATCGCCTTAATTGACGAAAACATGTCATCGAAATATACGCGTAGATGCTTTCTCATATCAAACACAATTTTCAAAAATGCTGTTATTTTAAACAAAGTTAAACACTCTGTATAACAGTAACCATTGGGATATATACTTCATATTTTGTGGAGTACGCTTATAATGATTATAAATTATGCAGTGTTATTTGATTCTAAACAAAATACGTTATTCAAATTACACAAGTGGGCATGGAGATCTATTTTAAATAGTCAGTGGCCCTTCCACTTTTCTCAAATTTTCTCTTGTTGAACTCAAATGTTAAGGAATCGATAGCAATGTCACATCAGGCACACCAAATTGCATTCTGAATACAAGGATTGTCCTTGTGATATCAAATAATTTAGATTTTTTTTTAATTCGCAATATAATACAAATTTGTTCAAAAACTCCAGAGAAATATATTTTGTTGATTTCGATTGATAATGTAACGAAGTTGTAAATTTTTAAGGTGCTTTAATCCTGCTGCATCACTACTTCTAAGGCGAATTGCTCTGGTAATTAATCATGTTACAGAACTGCTTCTACGGCGAATATATCAATAGTCATGATAGGAGTCGCAAAAAGGAGTCACAGGGATTCCTTATGCTGTAATAGAGCACTAACGATGGTATCAAATTTAATACAGGAGGTATCAAAATAAAGTGTACAGTTTGAAAAATGCCACTAGATTAAAAAGTGCGAGGTATTTGGTCAAAATGCCGTAGTTAACAGCTGAATTAACATCATGTCCTCCCATAACTGTAAAATCACTGGCATGTGGCCGTTATTAGGATTCAGTGGCTATTTTTGCGAGCCGAGTAAAATGCATTTGCGCGAAGTCAATTCAAATCAAAGCAACGTGAAAATCAAATGTTTAACCACTTTCTTTACAGTGATGAAACTGTGATTTTCATGTTATTTCAATAATGTTATTTCAATAATATTATTGACTGCATTTTTACACGGCTCACAAAAATAGCCCTTGAGTCCTTATTAATGGTCACACGCCAGTGATTTTACAGTTGTGGGAGGACAAGATGTTGATTCAGCTATCAGTTTTTTGACCAAATACCACATACTTTTTAATCTAGTGATATTTTTCAAAATGCATGCTTTATTTTGACACATCCTGTATAGGGCTCCGGACACTGGCTTGAACAATTCGGATTTTGTGATCTATCCGTAATAGTATCCGCACAGTCGCCAGTAAAAATCACTATGTGAAAATGTGCATACCAAGGATTCTAGGGATGCGGCTGTTGCACATTTAATGTCGTCTGTTGTGTTGCTTCCACGTGCTCAATGATGCACAATTACACTTTATGACTTTTGGCAACTGTGTGTATTTACTTTATGAAAGAGAAATCAGTTACCTGAAGATTTTACATTAGTGGAACCACAATCCGAATCTTGAGGTGTCACACATGCAGCTCACACACCTGCGACACGGCCGTGGTTGACTATTTGTTGATTTTCCCGTTTTGCTTACGCTTTGAGGTGATGGAGAAGAAAGCAATATTTATGAGGTATAGCAAAACAGATACAACATAGTTTAATTTCGGGAAAGTACTGAAGCTACCGATGATGTATGTAACGACGCATAACGTAACAAAAAGAAAGAGGGACAACTTTTTTGGCTGCCCGACGCATATCGTAACAAAAAAATGACAAATACTTGAAAGATTGTTGTATTATGCTTTTTTGATACGTTATGTGTCGTTACATATGTATATTGTATCTACACCACTTCTCTAGTTTTAACTCTCTAATCATTGATAATTTGATTTATTGCGGATGTTTCCTAATCGATCAAACGTTTAAAGCCATAACGTCTCGTGCATGTGTATTATTGACGTCAAAACTGTCGCTATTCGTGATACGTCTTATTTATACATTTGATTTGCTTGTTGCTGGCCTGCTATTTTATTGCATATTAATATTTTATTGGCTTAATTTTTAAGTTAAATTAATATTTTGTAAATTGATTAAGTTCGGTAGTTGTAATAGTGTAAAGCTCATTAAGGAATTTGTGATTCACAATGTCTGATTTGGAACATTTTGCAAAATGAAGGTTCAATTGAAGCCCTTTTAACACTATACTGTTCTAACTAATAAACTTGCTGAATGCAAAATTTCATACTGCGAATTTTGACATCTCATTTGTTGCTCTGCGATCTTATTGAAAAAAGGTCCAAGCGTTTGGTAAAGGTAAAGGGTCGGATAGCAAAAGTTGCAAAAGTCCATATACAAAGTAGTAGTATTCTGCATAGATTACTATAGATGCGTGAGTATCCAATACGGCATACATATTTTAAACCATCAGATACTTTAGTTAACTGACCCCTCTGTCGTGAATAGCAGCTTAACAAACTGAGAATAGTGTACAGGACACAATCCGGGAACGGTCCCATTCCTACAACCAACATTCATCACTTGATGGCTTGCCTGAAATTTGATATCAAAATTTTATGATTGATGCCTATAATTGTACTTTCATTTGGCAAATGATCTGTCATCAAGACTCTCCCTGGATCTCAGAAAATAGCGATGAAGACCCTGCACCGAGTGATGATCTTCTTAGGGATGGGAGATCCAGGTACTTCCACAGAATAGACTCATAATCCTAAAGAACTATAGGCCAGTGGCCAACATGTAATTCATGTGTAAGGTAGTCACACATGTTGACAACTGCAACCTGGGAGAAGTGAACCAATCCTCCTATAAGAGGTCTCACAGTACTGAAACCGCCCTGTTAAAGGTAAAAAACGACATCCTCCAGTACGTGGACCATGGTAAATTTGTCTTCCTGGTGCTGCTTGACATGTCAGCAGCCTTTGATACGGTGGATCACCATATCCTGTTGAATAGACTCAAATCAGATTTCAATATCGATGGGACAGTCCATTCCTGGCATAGGTCATATTTTAATCAACACAACGTCAGAGTGGTAATTAACAACGACATGTCTAATGAACATACGCTCACTTACTCATTACCCCAGGGTTCCATCATTGGCCCTCAATGTTTTATCATGTATACCATTCCCGTCGTTACAACATATGCTTTCATTGTTATATGGACGATATACAGCTTTATGCTGCCTTTGAACCCAACGTCAGTGGTGACCGTGAGCGTGTGCTCAATAACATGTCTGATTGTATTTCTGATATTAACTCTGGGATGGTTAATAACAAGCTGCAGCTCAATCAGGACAAAACGGAATTTTTCATCATTGCCACCAATAGAGCTGAGCTTGGCAACCACTCAATCAAACCAAATGCCAATGTTAAGAACTTTTGATGGAGCTCTAAATATGTCTTCCCATATCAGCAATCTTTGTAAAACTCTCAACTTTCAACTTATGGCGCATACGACGTTTTCTCAGTCAGGATGCGTGTCATCATGCCGTCAGGGCACTTGTCTTGTCTCGCATAGATTATGCCAACTCCATCATTTATGGTGCCCTTGAAATGGACCTAAAACGGCTGCATCGTCTCCAAAATATGGCAGCCAGGCTGATCTTTGCATGTGGACGAGACAGGTGCTCTGCCGATTTGTTGAATACCCTCCATTGGCTCCCGGTGAAAGAAAGAATTAACTTCAAAATCATGTTGCACATATACAACTGCATATCAGGTACTGCTCCGGCATATTTACAACATCTTGTCACGTTTTATAATCATCCAGATTCATCTAGAAGCAGTCGCAGGCTCCGCTCATCATCTGACAAAACAAGGCTCTATACACCGTTTCCGGCCCCCAGTACTGGAACAAGCTCCCTGTTTATGTCAGAGAAGCGGAATCTGTGGCTGCTTTTAAACGGCTTCTGAAGACGTACCTTTTTCCTAATGTGTAATTTATTGTTGTTGTTTTTATTTTGTTTTTCTTATGTATTTTGTTTTGGAGCAAAAGCGCTGTGGTATTTGTAGAGCGCTATAGACATGTGCTTTAATAATAATAATAATAATAATAATAATAATAATAATAATAATAATAATAATAATAATAATAATAATAATAATAATAATAATAATAATAATAATAATAATAATAATAATAATAATAATAATAATAGATTAAACTTGTCTCGGTCCTCATTCTAGGTGTATAGAAGGTGTGGACCTGAATATGTCAACTGGTATCAATTTTGTACATGAAGATTCCATCTAGAAGACACCCTGGAATACCCTAAATGTTAATATATTAATATCATCCAGATTCATCTAGAAGCAGTCGCAGGCTCCGCTCATCATCTGACAAAACAAGGCTCTATACACCGTTTCCGGCCCCCAGTACTGGAACAAGCTCCCTGTTTATGTCAGAGAAGCGGAATATGTGGCTGCTTTTAAACGGCTTCTGAAGACGTACCTTTTTCCTAATGTGTAATTTATTGTTGTTGTTTTTATTTTGTTTTTCTTATGTATTTTGTTTTGGAGCAAAAGCGCTGTGGTATTTGTAGAGCGCTATAGACATGTGCTTTAATAATAATAATAATAATAATAATAATAATAATAATAATAATAATAATAATAATAATAATAATAATAATAATAATAATAATAATAATAATAATAATAATAATAATAATAATAATAATAATAATAATAATAATAATAGATTAAACTTGTCTCGGTCCTCATTCTAGGTGTATAGAAGGTGTGGACCTGAATATGTCAACTGGTATCAATTTTGTACATGAAGATTCCATCTAGAAGACACCCTGGAATACCCTAAATGTTAATGGATTAATATTGAAAACACTTTCATCAGAGTTGTCATATTTCGTGGCTATCTCATCTTTCTTGTTTAGTTCTTTATTCATTATTATTGCCACTGTACCAGCAATTATATCATTACTGATGACGTCAGTAAGTCTTTTTGGCCCTTGTATGTTCTTCAAGGACGCTCATTCCATCCTTGAACTCTAAGGTCCATTTCGTTGCTGTTGAGCATCAAGGACTTCGTCACCATTTATAGCAACTGCACATTGTTAAATTTCATTTGAGTTTTCACCACCATCAGGAATAATTTCTGTTATGACCATGTGTTCTGGTCACTTCTGGTAGTACCTGTAAAATCAAATTCCGACCTTGCGACAAAGTAGCATATCTTGTTCTACGAGCTTTTTGACCGCAAATTGTGCAGTGGCAGTGGCGCCACTACAAAGCTTTTCTTGGCAAATTATCATTGTTTGCGGATTACTTTTGATTTACTGGACACGTTGGATGAATGGTTAAATCTAGTTGCTTGTTAAAAATAATGGAGTGAAAAAATGCATTGTTTCAAGCTAATTGATCTCGTGAACATTTCAAATAAGTGAATTATATAATGTTAATAATTAAAATAATTACTGGGTCATGAATAGCGTGTATTCAATGGGACCCGCCGCTCATGTACCACTTGGCCGAAGCCTGGGTGAAGAAGTCAAAAAGTTTAATTAAATAGCTCACCACACGGTTGGGTGAGTTTTTGGCCCTGGGATTTGGGTCATAGTCAACGGTTTTATATTTGATCATAGCCCTTTGTTATGTGTTTGTCAGCTATATTTTACTTTCATAGAGGCCTAATAATAATAATATACTGTACGGTTCTACTACTACTAAAAACTTATTATCTATTCCATCTCATGTGTCTAATATCCTTGCACCTTTAGATGTACTGTAATTGGTATTAGCACAGTAGTTTGAACATTGGACAATCTCCACGAGGGGTAACTGCAATTGGAACAAATAATACTAAAAACTGAAAGAACTGAGCTTGTTACGTGAATATTATAGACACGTTTTCGCCGGCGTTTTTAAGTAAGTAAAATATCTAAATTATTTGCAACCATGATATTCTACTTCTATTACTAGGCATATCACCCCAAAAATAAGCTAAATCCGAAAAGTAAAAATAAAAATTCATTTGCAATGAGACTTTAAATTAACATTTTGTTATCTGGATTAACACGGGAAGACAAATGGTAAAAAGAACAGCCATCCTACTGTATCGCGTATACAAAAATAGTATGGCCTTGGGCACACACAATGGCTTAGAGCTATTGTGGTTTGGAAAATTACTCCCTAAAAATTTCTTTGATAATGTTTTGTTTTTAATTAGTTTTACTCAAGGCAAGGGAAGTGTGTCATTCGTTGTCGACGGAAATAATTTACATGCTAAGAAAGACTAATATTTCAGCTAAATGGTGGTAGGTCCCTTTATATCAATAGGCCTATATTTACTGATTTATGAGCGATCTTCAAAAATCCATAAAAACAGGCAGTACTGTAGCTCTTAAACAAAACAATATTTAATTTTTGCGGACCCGATGGAAGCCTCGGAAAGTCTTCACACACCATACGGTATATTAAAAATTCAAACATTTTGGATAAATGAAGCATTGTGAGGAAATTCATTTTTTGACATGATGTTTTCTAAAATTGGTCAACTTTGAAGCGCGCGCTTTTCAATTCACTGTTATGCTTGCATGCACAGTGTGGCAGAATTATTGTGCAGCCACTGTGACATACCTACTATTACACAAAATGCCTGCTAATAACGAACTTAACCTTACAGTTGTCTCACTTAAGCATTTTTAAATAAATTAAAGTTTGCACAATTTTAGCTTATTTTACCAGTAAAGTCAAATTGCAGCACCCGCGATAGTGTAGCGCTTGCCTTTGGCAAGCTCTGTACTAGGAGTACTATTACTTTTTTACAGAATGGTCTAACCAGGCAGGGATTGGCCTTACATTTTCTTTATTAGTCACTTGCTTGGGTTTATTCTACTCAGGGATCACTGGATCTTCTAAGGTACTCCGAGGGCTCTGATCAAGAGCTAAGCGCCTCTATCCTGCGCTCGCCACTTTACATTGTATTCCATACATGTATAAAGCTTATGATATACATATCCTACCGATGGACGTATAGATGCAGTAAAGTATACGTATGTTTTTTCCGTTGCTATCCAGCAAAAAATATTGAGGAATAATAAGGTTTAGACAGGACAAGAAATAATGTCACGAACACGAAGGTATGATTAAGTGACGATTTTTAGTATTATATAGTACTTAAAAGTACTATATAATACTATGCACGGGTACTCAAATGTATCGGAATTTTCTGGATTGAATTCTACTCGACGTTTGTTTTAGATCCGGTTCTACCCTCTTGTAAGCATTAACAATATTTTAATTACTTCAATAATGTCTACTATTACAGTATAATTTTCACTTCTCAACCACTACATTCGTACTATAAACAATTTAATATAGCATTCATCAAAGTGAATGGCATCAATCATCCCATTTACCCTTTCTATGTAGTAAAATGGAACGAAATATTGTGAAAGAGGACGTGCTTATTATTATATTATCAGGAACTGTGGCAGCTTTGGCACCCCGGGTTTGGCACTCATTCACTGTTAAACCTCACTACCATTTCTATAGCTAATGCATTCATGTCCCCATACTGTTAGAAAGGTCCAAAATTTTCTCTGAAAATAATATTAGAACTTTTCTGGTTCTTCAAAGGGTTCTGAACAATCCAGACGCTTTGGTTGAGAATAGGTCTATATACATTACGATTTTACTTAGCGCTGCATAGAGATCGCCATGATATTTTTCAATCAATTCATATCTGCGAGCTTAAGAAATGGTGGGCTTTGTCCTTTTTGTCAACAGCTCTACTTCTTATTTTCTCACAAAATTAGGACCTTTCTTTTCCATTTTCTTCCCCCATCTAAAATTTAAAGCTCCTCATACAAAACCAATTCATTACATACTGACCGACCCCCATTTACCTCACTGAACTCCTTTTCACATTTACATTCCGTCTGTCAACCTGCGTTCCGGACACGACCAACCTCGCCTTGTTGTCAACAGAACTTTCACTGCTCAAGGGGATCACGCTTTCACAAATGCTGCCCCAATGTTATGGAACACTTTACCAAAATTAATGTCATCAAGCTTCATCAGAAACTCTATCACAGTTGCTTCTTTCAAGAGCCAAACAAAAACTCATTTATTCCCGGACTAATTCTTCCCTCTTGTTTCATGCTGCTTTGTTTATTTGTTAATTAGTAATGTAAGATGTGTAGTATAAGATATTTTTTGTAAAGCGCCGAGGTCGTGTTTGCTCATGTTACAGCGCTATATAAAAGTTGTTTGTCGTTGTTGTTGTTGACCCTCGTATACTAGTACTTAATCTTGCTATATCATCATGATCATCTGGCTAAGTTTCTGAAAGACTAACGATTGCAAAGGTTATTCCCATTTGCAAAAAAGATCTTGAAATACTTTTGGGACTATGAATAGACCAGTATCATTATTACATTGCTTTTTTGAAATTCCTTGAGAGACTGTTTTTGTTTATTATTTTCATGATTTGCAGTGTCATTTACACTTACATGTACAATATGTACGTGTTTTGAATGTCCATGATCAGTACCTAATAAAATGTATAATCACACAAGAAAATCCTGTACAGAGTGTATCGCCCACTATAAATCACCAAATTTATTTTATTAATTCATTTTATTTCAATCTCTAGCATATCTAATTCTACATTTAGGGCTATTTGAAAATATTAATATATATATGCATTTAAATGTAATGTGTGATTTAAATGATATAAAATTATATTTTGTAAATGGCTATGTGAAATATAGCATTAACATTTATACGACATTCAATATTAAATGATGAGCATATGGTTTATACGAGAATCAATCATAAAATACTCAGCATAATATGCAATTATATTTGCGTATGCTCATAAAGATTTCCACCTCTAGTTCTATATTTTCCCTTATATGTTACAATCGTGTATTCCAACGAGTGCCTCAAATTTACTCCATGCTCCATATAAGCCCTATTTTCTCATTTTCTCTATTAGCAAATTGAGGACCTTCAGAAAAAAATGACCATCCAGGCACATCCTATCGATTCCGGTTGGTCATGGATGATTCTTGTTGCAGCTTCTATCATGATGTTTATATGGGAAGGTCTAGTGAAGTCATTATCAGTTCTTCTACCAACACTGAAAGAACAGTTTGAAACACATACTTGGATGATTGGACTAATGATAACGTTGATGATAAGTGTACGGGATGTTGCGGGTAAATTTAAGATGCACTACCGGTACTTGACAATTATCAGCATATGTACCCGGTACTCATGCATATGACACTAAACATGCGATCGTAAAACGAAGGGATCAAAGAATGCTACTAAATTTTACCTGTTGCGCGGTTTTGAGTATTGCGAAACAACATTCATTGTTGGCGAAATTTGCAATCTCAGTGTTTTATATGTTAAAAACTTTTCACAAATTTTGATTTATCTCAAATATGTTTATCATGACAGGTCTTGTTGTGGGAATACTTGCATCTAAAGAAAACAATCGTGTATTTGCTTGTGTTGGAGGAACCATTCTTGGATTGTCTACTATTTGTGCCTCCGTTGCAAATAACGTTATGATGCTTGGAATTATCTCCTTTATAAATGGTATGTTCGTGTTCTACTCTTTGATTATGTTGATGTTGATGATGACGACGAAGATGACGATGAAGATGACGATGGTGTTAGCGATGACGTTAACAAGAACGATGAATGATGACATGACGATGAATGATGAAAAATGATGATGATGATAATTTGTTTTGTTGAAGGCGTGTCAGAGTAGTCATGGTGTTCCAACTCCAAAAAAATCCATTTTCATTGTCTAGATTAGGGGATTAATGAAAACCTCGCGAAGATTTTTAAATGGGTACGGAATGCCAAACATGGCCTACACTTGCTTCATGTATTGTGGATCTTGATGTCGTTTTATAAAGATGTTTCGTTTAGACACTCTAAATATCATCAGAGAGCTTGCGAAATGACGTTACTTTAACTTTAACTTTAACGTCTAGAAGATTATAGAGGATTATGTATTCAAAACAAGGTGGTTTTTTGTAACTGTGATATTTTAATTTTTCGTCAAGCCCGCTTCAAAATAACAACAACAATTGTCATTCTCTGACTATTCTATTCGCCGTAAAAGTGATGATGTAACAGGATTAACTACCATAGCAATAGGTTAAAACAATTTTGAATATATCGCACTTCACTAGTACGTTCACGCGGTACCTGCATTGAACCATATCGTGCTGATCACTCGCACCTGTAAGATTAGTATCTTTGCAAATAGTGGTGATGAATGCAACCTGTTTGTAGTGTAGGGCGAGATATTCAAAAATTGTTTTAACCTATTGCTATGATAGTTAATCCTGTTACATCAACGCTTCTACGGCGAATTCACATTATGCCACGACTCGGCCAATTACCTCACAAAAAGCAACTTAGCCGTTATAAAGAAAACTATAACTTAAAAACGATTTGAAGACACCAGAAGAAAGACATGTCATTGCGATAATATTGACACCTCGTTTGCTACAATTGACCAAGCATTACATCTTTGCCTCGGGTTTATGTTTAATGAAAAACTGCGTTGTCATTATTGAACAAATTTGTAACAAAATGGGTAAAAAAATGCGCGTACAGATACCATTTTGTCTCTGTGTTGAAATATACTATTAATAGTTCTGAAGCTATATTAGAATACAATATATATTAATATTAAAGTATTAACTACTTTTGTATCACATTGCTTCACAGGAATATCCTTTGCTCTTATATTTATTCCGATGTACGCTCTACTTGGTCAATGTTTTGACAAATTTTATCCCTTGGCTACAGGAGTATTTTCCTGCAGTGGGACACTGGGACTGATGGTTTTTGCCCCTCTTACCCAACTTCTTTTAAGTACATATGGATGGCGTAATACTCTACTCATACTTGGTGCAATCGCTTTTCATCTGGTTATAAGTGCTGTTTTGATGCGTTCACCAACTAGAGCTTCTACGGGACAATATGCTTCACTTGAATCACCTGACTTGGAACTTGCGTATTCCACCACTTTAATAGAGATTGATAATGAAAGTAACGGGACATTTAGTTGGATGAGCGAAACTTCAAGACATTCCAAAAGCAAAATATATCAGTTATTGGACCTATCGGGCATGTCATTGTTCAAGAACCGTTCTTATTCATCAGTATGTGTCATGATGGCTAGCATAAACGCGACTTGGCCGGGTTGGCTGGTCTATTTTATCCCTCATTGTATAGCCAAAGGTATAACACCGTTCGAAGCTTCATTTCTAGCAACAGCCGCTGGTTTTTCCAATTTAATTGGACACGTGATGTATATTCCTTTTGTTTCAAGAAACATTCTAAGTGTAAGAGGGTGTATTTATTTATCAGGAACTGTTGCAGCCATTGCACTCCTTCTGGATAAATTTACTGTAACAATTGCAACTACATCTCTAGCAAATGTACTCTTTGCATTTGGAATCGGAATGGCCTATCCGTTATGCGATGTACTCATGAAGTCTGTCATCGACCCAAATTTGTTAGCGAAAGCGTTCGCCTGGCGAATGGCCATAAGTGGCTTTGTAAGAATTTTCTCCGGATTTCTAGTAGGTAAATTGGTTCTAAAGATTCCATTCGGATTTCCTTCGTTACCTAGGAAGCAACATAAAAATAATATGTCATGATCAATAGGCCCTACTCATTTATTTTTGATCCCGAACTATTCGTTTTGATAGATAAATTGTTAATTTTGATCAGGCATATTATCACTTTGAACCGACAATCTTATCAAAACGAGTAGTTTCCGTTTTATCTTAACAAGTAACTACTTAAATTGAAATCTGATTAGATCTGATTGACAAGATTATCCATTTCAATTTGAAAAGGTTCTGTTTTATCCCCCTCGGAGAAGACAAACTATTAATTTTGTTTTGGGATGGGGGATCATTTTTGATAAGAATCTATTCATTTTTGACAACAACCTATTAATCTTTTTTTAAATGACAAGGCAATCTGATCAACTTTAATGAGTTTCTTGTCATGAGAAAATCCGATTTATATTGAAGAAAAATCTGTTAATTTTGAAGAGAAATTTGTTATGGCCCCTCCAAATGAATAGTCATACTTGTCAAATTTAAATAGATTCTATTCAATTGTGAATTAGGTTGCAATGAGGATTGACCATTATTGCTAGAATTTGGCAATAAAAAGCATTCTAGACAGTGCAAACTATTCCTTAATTGACGAACAATCTGAGACCGTTTTCATTGAAATCGGCGCACTTTTAGTTTTAGACCCCTGTGTGGCTAACAAAACTGACTACCCCCAAATTTGACCTTTCTACCTATATCTCAAGAACGGTATGTCGAAGATAGGTCAAACTATACTTTTTCCTGAATCGTTATGACAAGAGGAATCCGAATTTTGTATGAAATTTGACCCCTGTTGACTAGTGACACCTTTTGAATTTTTCTACGCAGTTTTTCTGATCTACAGACGTCGATTAGAAGTTAATTTCCGATACACCATAGTCACTTGTTCCAACTAAACTAATACCGCGTTTTTGTTTTATATTTATTTTATAGGTTGGACCTATGATTATACAGGTACCTATGATGCAGGATTCATTTTGCTGGGTGCTGTGCAAGCTTTAGGTGTAATTGTTCTTGTTGTTGATCATCTATATTAAATAAGAACAAAGCACTCCCATCCGCTGATGAAGTGCCGGCTCCAATGGCCACACATCCCTTCTACTTTTGGGTGAAACACTAGAAGGAACCCAATTACCAGCAACTACCCCACTTCCGTCGTCTAGCAAAGAGCGCTAGTAGAAGTGTGTGTCTTCTGAAATATGCAAAATATAAACTCAACAACAAGACCCTTTAATAAATAAGAAGAAGAAGAAGAAGAAGAAGAATACACACATCATATCTATTATCATGGCTTTTTTTAAAGCTACGTGCAGCTAAAATGACCAATCAGGAGCTGCGCGTATATCCCAGCAAACACAAAACGTTTTCGACATCATTCGCAAAAGGTTATAAAAGGTTGTCAGCAAACGTTTAAATGTCGGGTTATATAAAGGGTATATTAAGAGTATAAAATGTTTTCATAACCTTAAAAAACATTTTTTGATAATCTACTGCTCAGCAAACACAAATGTTTTACAGAAAACGGTCATGAAAACATTTTGAAAACGTGATGTTTATATGGGAAGGTCTAGTGAAGGCATTATCAGTTCTTCTACCAACTCTGAAAGAGCAGTTTGAAACACATACTTGGATGATTGGACTAATGATAACGTTGATGATAAGTGTACGGGATGTTGCGGGTAAATTTAAGATTTATACACTACCGGTACTTGACAATTATCAGCATATGTACCCGGTACTCATGCATATGACACTAAACATGCGATCGTAAAACGAAGGGATCAAAGAATGCTACTAAATTTTACCTGTTGCGCGGTTTTGAGCATACTGCAGTTACTGTCCGTTTTCCTATACACAATACACAGTGCTCTTTCCCATTGACGCGTGACCTCTACAAATAGCCCTACGTTAAAAGTATGGGGATATGACTAGTTAACGTCGCTGTGTGAAAAATAACCGGCTAATATTAAAAGTACTCTTCTAAAGTTCTAGAAAATATAGTTTTTAACATGTCCTAAATTTTTAGCTAATTTAGATGTTTGGAAATATTCGTACTTTGGTGTTTTAGTTAATGTTATAGGTAATAGTACATTGCCTAGTTAACGTCGCTGTGTGAAAAAATAACCGGCCAATATTAAAAGTACTCTTCTAAAATTCTAGACAATATAGTTTTGTAACATGTCCTAAATTTTTAGCTAATTTAGGTGTTTGGAGAGGGTCGCACTTTTGTGTTTTAGGAAGGATATGTAAACGACAGATAACACCAAAAATAATGAAGAAATTATTTCCAAACCGTGTTAAGTCAACATGATTATGTTGCTCATTTTCAAGAATGCTGGTTTACAAAAAGCAGGCAATTGTCTCATTTCATGAACAAAGCTACACATACCATTGTTTCCTTTCGTTTCCTTTATAATCGGTTACCCAACTGAAGCTATAATACCAGCTTTATTGCGATATCGCACATGAAAACAGACACTTGTGCACAACCAGAGAAGATCCGATTTAATCAGTTGAGCTGTTTCAATGAGTGTTATCTTGGTTTAATAGCTTTTAATGGGGTTAAGTCCTGCAAAGGTCGAGATGAATTCTACTGTAGACATGACTGCATCATGGTATTGCGAAACAACATTCATTGTTGGCGAAATGTGCAATCTCAGTGTTTTATATGTTAAAAACTTTTCACAAATTTTGATTTATCTCAAATATGTTTATCATGACAGGTCTTGTTGTGGGAATACTTGAATCTAAAGAAAACAATCGTGTATTTGCTTGTGTTGGAGGAACCATTCTTGGATTGTCTACTATGTGTGCCTCCTTTGCAAATGACGTTGTGATGCTTGGAATTATCTCCATTATAAATGGTATGTTCGTGTTCTACTCTTTGATTATGTTGATGTTGATGATGACAACGAAGATGACGATGAAGATGACGATGGCGTTAGCGATGACGTTGATGTTGATGATGACGACGAAGATGACGATGAAGATGACAGTGGTGTTAGCGATGACGTTAACAAGAACGATGAATGATGACATGACGATGAATGATGAAAAATGATGATGATGATAATTTGTTTTGTTGAAGGCGTGTCAGAGTAGTCATGGTGTTCCAACTCCAAAAAATCCATTTGCATTGTCTAGATTAGGGGATTAATGAAAACCTCGCGAAGATTTTTAAATGGGTACGGAATGCCAAACATGGCCTACACTTGCTTCATGTATTGTGGATCTTGATGTCGTTTTATAAAGATGTTTCGTTTAGACACTCTAAATATCATTAGAGAGCTTGCGAAATGACGTTACTTTAACTTTAACTTTAACGTCTAGAGGATTATATAGGATTATGTATTCAAAACCAAGGTGGTTTTGAATACATAATCCTCTGAATCCTGAAACAAATACATAATTTGCAGTGTGTGATTTATGTGATAGTCATATGTAAAATTATATTTTGTAAATGGCTATGCAAAATATAGCATTAACGTTTATACGAGAATCAATCATAAAATTATGAGCATATGCAATATACATGTATATTTGCGTATGCTCATAAAGATTTCCACCTCTAATTCTTTATACATGTATATTTCCCTTGTTATAAATATGTTAAAATTACGTATTTTCTCAAGTGCCTCAAATTTGCTCCATGCTCCATATAAGCCCTATTTTCTCCTTTTATCTTTTCAATTAGAAAAAATGACCATCCAGGTTCATCATATAGATTCCGGTTGGTCTTGGATGATTCTTGTTGCAGCTTCAATCATGATGTTTATATGGGAAGGTCTAGTGAAGGCATTATCAGTTCTTCTACCAACTCTGAAAGAGCAGTTTGAAACACATACTTGGATGATTGGACTAATGATAACGTTGATGATAAGTGTACGGCATGTTGCGGGTAAATTTAAGATTTATACACTACCGGTACTTGACAATTATCAGCATATGTACCCGGTACTCATGCATATGACACTAAACATGCGATCGTAAAACGAAGGGATCAAAGAATGCTACTAAATTTTACCTGTTGCGCGGTTTTGAGTATTGCGAAACAACATTCATTGTTGGCGAAATTTGCAATCTCAGTGTTTTATATGTTAAAAACTTTTCACAAATTTTGATTTATCTCAAATATGTTTATCATGACAGGTCTTGTTGTGGGAATACTTGAATCTAAAGAAAACAATCGTGTATTTGCTTGTGTTGGAGGAACCATTCTTGGATTGTCTACTATGTGTGCCTCCTTTGCAAATAACGTTGTGATGCTTGGAATTATCTTCATTATAAATGGTATGTTCGTGTTCTACTCTTTGATTATGTTGATGTTGATGATGACAACGAAGATGACGATGAAGATGACGATGGCGTTAGCGATGACGTTAACAAGAACGATCAATGATGACATGACGATGAATGATGAAAAATGATGATGATGATAATTTGTTTTGTTGAAGGCGTGTCAGAGTAGTCATGGTGTTCCAACTCCAAAAAAATCCATTTTCATTGTCTAGATTAGGGGATTAATGAAAACCTCGCGAAGATTTTTAAATGGGTACGGAATGCCAAACATGGCCTACACTTGCTTCATGTATTGTGGATCTTGATGTCGTTTTATAAAGATGTTTCGTTTAGACACTCTAAATATCATTAGAGAGCTTGCGAAATGACGTTACTTTAACTTTAACGGATGTATTCAAAACCAAGGTGGTTTTGAATACATAATCCTCTATAATCCTCTAGACGTTAAAGTTAAAGTTAAAGTAACGTAATTTCGCAAGCTCTCTATTAACTCAATAACCACGGCAAGACCTACAAATGTGTAACTGTGATATTTTAATTTTTCGTCAAGCCCGCTTCAAAATAACAACAACAATTGTCATTCTCTGACTATTCTATTCGCCGTAAAAGTGATGATGTAACAAGATTAACTACCATAGCGATAGGTTAAAACAATTGTTGAATATATCGCACTTCACTAGTACGTTCACGCGGTACCTGCATTGAACCATATCGTGCTGATCACTCGCACCTATAAGATTAGTATCTTTTCAAATAGCGGTGATGAATGCAACCTGTTTGTAGTGTAGGGCGAGATATTCAAAAATTGTTTTAACCTATTACTATGATAGTTAATCCTGTTACATCAACTCTTCTACGGCGAACTCACATGATGCCACGACTCGGCCAATTACCTCACAAAAAGCAACTTAGCCGTTATAAAAGACACCTATAACTTAATAATGATTTGAAGACACCAGAAGAAAGACATGTCATTGCGATAATATTGACACCTCGTTTGCTACAATTGACCGAGCATTATAAACTGGCCTCAAAAAGAAATCTGTTGGGATGTGAATTTTGGTCCAGGAAGGTGTTCCATGTCAGTACATTTTGCTGTTGTGTCAGTTGGACAACTTCTTGGTTACTGACATGTGTTTATAGTAGAGTATTGAAGTAATCCTGTGTGCAATTTTTGTTCATTTTATGGAGAGGATTTTAAGATATGACCTTGTGAAAAATTATACGTTTCTTTTTTAGGGCAGTTTATCTTTGCCTCGGGTTTAAGTTTAATGAAAAACTGCGTTGTCATTATTGAACAAATTTGTAACAAAATGAGTAAAAAATGCGCGTAAAGACACCATTTTGTCTCTGTGTTGAAATATAATATTAATAGTTCTGAAGCTATATTAGAATCAAATATGTACTCTCTACTTGGTCAATGTTTTGACAAATTTTATCCCTTGGCTACAGGAGTATTTTCCTGCAGTGGGACACTGGGACTGATGGTTTTTGCACCTGTTACACAACTTCTTTTAAGTACATATGGATGGTGTAATACTCTACTTATACTTCGTGGAATCGCTTTTCATTTGGTTATAAGTGCTGTTTTGATGCGTTCACCAACTAGAGCTTATACGGGACAATATGTTTCACTTGGATCACCTGACTTGGAACTTGCGTATTCCACCACTTTAAACGAGATTGATAATGAAAGTAACGGGACATTTAGTTGGATGAGCGAAACTTCAAGACATTCCAAAAGCCAAATATATCAGTTATTGGACCTATCGGGCATGTAAATGTTCAAGAATCGTTCCTATTCATCAGTATGCGTCATGGTGGCTAGCATGAACGCGACTTGGCCGGGTTGGCTTGTCTATTTCATCCCTCATTGTATAGCAAAAGGTATAACACCATTCGAAGCTTCATTTCTAGCAACAGCCGCTGGTTTTTCCAATTTACTTGGACACGTGATGTATATTCCTTTTGTTTCAAGAAACATTCTAAGTGTAAGAGGGTGTATTTATTTATCAGGAACTGTTGCAGCCATTGCACTCCTTCTGGATAAATTTACTGTAACAGAAGATAGGTCAAACTATACTGTTTCCTGAATCATTATGACAAGAGGAATCCGAGCAATTTTGTATGAAATTTGACCCCTGTTGACTAGGGACACCTTTTGAATTTTTCTACGCAGTTTTCCTGATCTACAGACGTCGATTAGAAGTTAATTTCCGATGGTACCCCATAGCCCCTTGTTCCAACTAAATTAATACCGCGTTTTTGTTTTATATTTATTTTATAGGTTGGTCCTATGATTATACAGGTACCTATGATGCAGGATTCATTTTGCTAGGTGTAATTGTTCTTCTTGTTGATCATCTATTAGAGTATTAAATAAGAACAAGGCACTCCCATCAGCTTATGAAGTGCCGACTCAAACGGCCACAAATCCCTTCTACTATTGGGTGAAACACTAGAAGGAGCCCAATTACCAGCAACTAAAAATCGACATGATCGAGTACCCTACTTCCGTCGTCTAGCAAAGAGCGCTAGTAGAAGTGTGTGTCTTCTGAAATATGCAAAATATAAACTCAACAACAAGACCCTTTACTGGAGCACTGCTCCATGTCGAGCATTGAGCTATGACTTCAATCTATAAACTACTGTGGATTGAACAACAGTGATAATAGAAGCATCTACCTTATACCCCTACCCCGTGTGTCTACTTGTGTCACTGTGTCAGGTTTCCGATTGGAAAGGAAAATAGATCCAACTAAAACTTGCGAGATCCTTAGACTGACGCCCTCATTCGTCAACGTTCTGGGTTTACGACCGAGAAACTTATTTGTCAACAAGAACTCTCTTTATATAAAACACACCGCGGATAATTTTATTAGGATGGTGGAAATCAGTAGGTTTAATGCCTATAGCAAGAGAGATGAATAAAATGGACTTACACTCCTGATGATTGCAACATATCAAAATCTCGCACGAAGTTTCTCATCCATGATTTGGTTGACATTATACAATACAATGAACTTCCTCATCATCGTAACCAATGGCCTTCAATGGATTAACAAATAGTGCAATATTTGACTCTGTGCGGGAAATTTTACTTGAGCGAAATGAAAATCATCCATTTTACTGCAGACACATATGGTGGGCTTCACCCACCCCTCTATGATCATTTTTGTGATGGTCGGTCCTACCCACGGGTAAAATATTTTATAACTAAAATGAGCGCAAATAATGAATCTACGATTAGCTATAAGCCTTAGGTCGTTCGGGGGTAAACACACGCTTTTTTTTTTATGACGGATGAAAAACCTTGGGATGCCCCCTTCGTAGTTCTAGGGTTAAAGACGTGCTTTAGTGTTATTCACTCTTATAATTGCAATGATATCATAAATTTAATAGTTTAGTTCCATACTTACACCTGGCCCTTACACACAATCATGATAATAAACAATAGGTTACGACGAAGCGTTTTACTAATCTCATATGAATATTAAATTGATGTAATTTATGACAAAAAGTCAATGAAATTGCTCAGATTGCAGCTGCAAATGGTACATAGTATACTTGTCATTTACAATTGATACATGCTACACTGTCTACACTGAGTACAGCTTTGGCAGTGACGGTGAAGTAGCCATATATACCAAATTTCATAGTTATAAGGGGTGTACTTATGGATATATTAACATCTCAGAACGGCGATGTCGACCCTAAACTGCTAAAGGTCAGTGGACTGGAATGAGCAACCGCTGAGGGCGCATCGTATTGTGAATCGCCAGAATTTGGAGCGAATGGTTAATGGTAATACTTACCCAGCAAACACAAAAACATTTTAAAACGTTTTAAATAAGTTATATTTTGGGTTTTGGTTTAGGTAAAAACGTTTTAATAACATTAAAATGTTACGGTTATATAAAGGCAATGAAATCGTTTTAAAACGTTTTGTATGAAAACACACTACAACAATATTTTTAAAATGTTTTCGAAATGTCATTGTAAACTATTTTTGCAAACATTTTGGCCAAATATTTTGTTAACACTTAAATAACATGTTAAAATATTTGCACCCAGCTAACACAGAAATGTTCTGAAAATGTTTTTCAGAAAACGTTTTAATAACATTTAAATGTCGGGTTATATAAAGGTCGTGAAAACATTTTTAAAACGTTATTGTAAATATTTTGGGCAAACATTTTTTGCAAAATATTTTATTTTGGCAGTTGACCTCTGACCCTCATCCGGTGCAGTCGATCTTCTGGTTTTCTCTTGATGATTAATTTTCAATCTTGTGCCATCTCTCGCCTTTTGAGTCTCATCTACCAAAATTTTGCAATATTTTGGAGTATAAAGTCTCCCTCCACCTATAGACTTAAGTATTTTATTTTTCTGAGAACTCAAACCGGAGAAATTTATGACTCAAAAGCCGGTCACCACCCACTTGTTTATTGTATCCATGGACGCCATATTGTCATTGGAATTTTGTCACAGCGGCTTCAATGCATGATCGTGTGGATTACTTGTGCTGGATTCTTTTAGCACCTGAGTGGCTTTATTCTACATCTACATCTACTTTTCCTCACATACTTACTTATGATGTCCTGTAAGTAGAGTAATATATTAGCTTTTTGTCATTTGTAATATTGTAGCTTTTACAAGTCACTGATAAGTAAGCTTACTCACACAGGTATTTTGTCACAGACACTGTGTTATGACTGTACCATCCAAGTATATATTAACTTGCTGTACATGGATCACCCATGCAAACAGACTTATTCTGAAGTTATATGCATGTACATGCATTCTGTATTCTTATATAATATTTAGACTCCAACTGTGCTGTACAAACCCAACCATTATGTTGTATTCACCCATGCACACCACAATTTCTTTAGTACGACTTGCAATAGAACTTGTTTAATATTCAACCGTGTAGCACGCATACTGGTGTAAAATTCTTTTTCCACATTGCTTCGCCATTTTCACCAACCCCTCATTATTATGGCTTGTGACAAGTCACAACGTCAGAAATACAATGCCAATATGCCCATCCAACTCCTGCTTGTATTTATAGCAGTGTATGCATTGGCAATTCATACTAAAATGCTCAATGATTTTAAAAACAGGAATCAATACCACAGCTATAATTCATCCCAACCTTGTATCCTCTCAGCTGATAGCTTAGAAGAACACTTACTTGAAAACACTGCCAAATAGAGCATGGACTTGGCTACTATAAGAAGCCACAAATAACAACATCAGCGCCATGTGTGGTCTTTTACCAGATCAGATAAATTTCCCCATTTGCTGCTGATCATCCTGCTAAGTGGTCAAGTAGAATTAAATCCTGGACCAAATCATGCCCCATACCAGACTACAGATCCATGTAATGTTTGCCACAAGGACCATGATGCCTCAGCGCATTGCGGAATATGTAGCAACGAGGTGACCAACATTGGCATCTTTTGCGATCAGTGCCATGCCTGGTACCACCAAAACTGCGCTGGCGTTTCTGACTACATGTATTTCAACATCATGCCAAAGGAGAGCATATCATGGATCTATTGTCAGTGCGGACTCCCAAACTTAAGCTCAACTAGCCTCTTTTTTAGTAAGGCTAGATTTGAATCAGATTGTTGTGAAGACTCAGACATAGAGTTATCCTTTGATAGCTCTATCCATCCTCGCACTTCCACTCCAATTAAAAGTGCTACCCAGAGTACTAGTCGGAAATCTTGTATCAGGACCAAAAACACATCCTGAAAGCTTTGATCATGACCTGCAATGGTATTAAAGGTCGTAATAAACAAGCTGCGTTCCGTGCTATTAGCGCAACCCATGACCCAGACATCATAATGGGATGCGAAACCAAGATAGACCAATCTATTGCCACATACTCTGTCTTTCCTGAAGACTACTCCATATTAAGAAAAGATAGAGACACAGACGGTGGAGGTGTGTTCTTGGGCTTTAAACATTCTCTCATAACCACTGAGATGCCCGAGCTTGACTCAAATAGTGAAATAATTTGGGCAAACTTGCACTTTGCCAATGCTAAGTCAGTTCGGGGGCACTGCTAATTCAAAGACGTCTCTGATATCAAATACTCTTGAAGCGTCATGTCACATAACAGTATCATATTTCAGAGACGTCTCATAAATCACATACTCCCTAGTTTCAAAACCCAGTCGCAAACGATATTTGTAATTTTGGTGAATGTGCCAGTGCAGTGGGAATAATTTTGTGTATAGGCCTTATCAGGGTTGTAGCTAGCCCAAGTTGAGCGTGTTGAGTGCCTGCTAATTTTACTATCCAATTCATGAATTGGATAGTAAAATTGGGATTTTGTTTTACTTCAAAACATTTGATTTTGGCCTTTGCAATGTAAGCGTGTTCTGGGATCATTTATCAGAATTTGCACAGGTAGATATTTGCTAAATATAGGAAAGCTTATTCTAATACACTCAGCTTCGTTCCGATGTGCTGCATCGAGTGCCGAGCTGTCAGCAAAACTCGACGTATGTGATATCACAGACCCCCGTATGTGAAATCACTGACCCGTCTTTGAAATCAGAGACGTCCGTGTATTACGAGTGCCCCCGAACTGAAGTCACTGTTCTTAGCCAGCATCTATAGACAACCCAAGGGTGGCATTCCATCATTAGAAGATCTCAATCATTCTCTATCAAGTCTCATGTCTAAACATCCGCGCCAACATATTAACCTCATCATGGGAGGTGACTACAATTTTGGTGACATAGATTGGGAGACCTGGAGGCCCACTATTCAGAAAACCAAAGCTATCCATGAAAAGTTTTTGCAATTTCTGATGGACAACTCTCTTGCGCAATTAGTCCGGGACATCACAAGACCAGTCTCCGGAAAAATCTTGGACTTGATTATTACCTCAAATCCAAATCTTGTTAGCGAAGTGAATGTTCTACCTGGTATTTCTGATCACAATATTGTGCTATTTTACCATCAACGCAAAACCACACCACCAGACAAAACCTCCAAGGAAGGTGTTCATTTTTCGTAAGGCAAATTAAGACATTTTATAAACATATTTCATCAACAAATAAAAGGAATTATATGTATTAAAAGCTTGAAAGAGTAATTTCCAGTAACTAAATAGCGCCACCAATCTTGTCATAAAAAGATACATTTTATATCGGAAAAAGCTTCATAAAATGCTTTGAAAGTGAATAATGTTGAAAATAAGGGGAAAATAAAGTTGAAAATGACTCAAAAGCATCTGTAAACATAAGCAGGCGTGGCTAAACAGTTTGAACAAATAAAACCACATAAGGCCTGCGGTCCTGACGAACTTCCGGCAAAACTACTTAAAATGGTAGCATCTGAAGTGGCCCCGGCTATGCAGTTTCTCTTCCAACAGTCTTACGACCAGGGTGTGATGCCTGATGACTGGAGCAAAGCCTTGGTCACCGCCTTGTACAAGAACGGAGCTAAATCCGATCCCGGGAATTACAGACCAATCTCGATAACATGCATCTGCTGCAAAATCATGGAGCATGTAATTCTCAGCCATATTGCCAAACATCTCTCCAACAACAACATCCTTCTAGACAACCAGCACGGCTTCAGGGAAAAGTTATCAACAGTAACCCAACTCCTCGATTCCACTCATGATTGGGCATCTACACTCAACCATCGAAGTCAGACGGACCTTGTCCTGCTTGATTTCAGTAAAGCCTTTGACAAGGTCCCCCACCGTAGGCTGGCAGTCAAATTGGAATACTATGGCATCAGTGGTCCCACACTCGGCTGGATTAACTCATTCCTGAACGGAAGAAAGCAGGCAGTTTCAGTCAATGGCAGGCACTCCAGTTGGGAGGATGTATCATCCGGCGTGCCCCAGGGGTCAGTCTTGGGCCCAGTGCTCTTTTTGATTTATATAAATGACATCAACCAGCATCTTAGTTCACAAATACGGCTCTTCGCGGACGACAGTATAATCTACAAAGAAATAAACGACCCATCAGATCACATAACTTTACAAAATGACCTCGACACCTTATCTACCTGGGCGGATACCTGGCTGATGAGTTTCAATGTTGACAAATGTGCCATCATGTCCATCACTCTAAAGAAGAAACCTAGCCTCCATCAATATAACATCAAGGGAGCGGATCTTCAAAGAGTTAAACAGCATGTTTATCTAGGAGTCACAATATCAGATGACCTCAGCTGGACTACTCACTGCCAGAAGACGGTTTCTAAAGCCAGCCGCACCCTGGGTATGTTGAGGAGAACGTTATCTGCTTGCAGCAAAGAGGTGAAGGAGAGAGCTTACATGTCGCTGGTTCGTCCCCAACTGGAATACAGTGGAGAGGCATGGAATCCATACACCCAAGGTGACATCAAACGGGTGGAACAAGTTCAGCGCCAGGCTGCTCGTTTCGTGCATGCAGAATACCGAACAACAACCCCGGTAACTCCTCTAGTCCAAATCCTACAATGGGATACACTTCACTTGAGACGTCTGATGAACCAAGCCACCATGTTCTAGGGTATATGCGCCGATTCTCGGTCACTTAAGAAACAACCCGCTCTATTTCTTGCGTAAATGATTATAAAAGTTAGCTATATGGGAACGTGCATTCCACACAACATCCGGTTTAACATACCCTGCATGACATCTTCTATTGAACTTGTATTGGAAGTACAAGGTCAAAAGGTCAAAGTCGACGACAACGCCTATTCTCGGTCACTAAACACCTATTATCGGTCACCGTATAGTTTTTCTATACCTATTCTCGGTCATTCTCTTTGGAAGCCTGGTTGATCGGTATGATGCGATTTAGATAACTTAAACCCATAATAAAATACGTGTGCAGTATTCTCAGATATATTGACAAGGAGCGATCCTTTCAAAACGGTTTATTGGCAAATTTTTTTGTACCATCCGATCGGGATCCGAGGTGGTCCTATTTTGTGGGAGCGCCCAGCGGAATGCGGTGGCACGCCCGACTAGTCCAGGAGCAAGATCACACAGGGCCCTAATATTAAGGAGTTCGTTCACCCCCACTACATACAAGGTTTGACACCATAGGTAGTTAGTATGGACCCTCTAGATCACTGCTAGGTAGGTAGTGGTCTCAAATTGTGGTAACACTTTTTACAGGTCATTTTATATATGGACGCATAATCACATAAAATCACGAAAAATAGGGCAAAATTAAGGGGTAGGGGAGATATAAATTCCCATAACTCAACTTTTACTTATAATAATGAATTTATTTTGGTATGAATATGTAGCAAATTGATTGCTCTAACTTTCTAGTATTATTTGAAAGCAAACCTAGGTTTCATTAGATCATGATTGGAAGTGGCCAGTCCATACACTAGTGGAAAATCAGATTTTTCACAACAATGCGTAGCGTTGGTGTTTTTGTGGCACTTGCTTCAAATTTTACTATTGTGCCAATTTCTATTTTCAAAATTAATTAAGCTCCATTTTTTAATTTTGTTTTTAATATCAAGCATATCTAGGCAAACATTGATGTTCTGGTTCAAATATTTATATAAGTGCATGTTTGCGTGCATGTTGGTTTGTGTTGTGTAGGTTTGGGGTAGGTGGGGTGTGTGTGGGGTGGGGTGGGTGTGTATAGGGTTCGGGGTTGGGGTGTTTTGCGTGTCTTAATATGTCACTCAGCTGAATTATATAAGTTCCATTAACAAAATTTGTTTGGTAAGTTGCCATTCATGTAATATTTTGAATATTTATATGTGCGGGGTGAGATCAACCACTGCTTGTCAGGAAAATAGACTGAAAATGTAGAAAATAGTTACTTTTCCACATGTAGCAGCGTGTGTAACAATATTAAGGGGTAGGGAAATATAAACCATCATAACTCAACTTCAACTCATGATAATGAATTCATTTTGGAATTAATATGTAGCTAATTGATTGTTCAAATGTTTAAAAATTATTTTAAAGCAAAACAAACATTATTTGTCAGGTAGATAGACATAAAATGTGAGAAAAGGTTAATTTTTCATGTATAACCATGTCAAATATGGTATTATTAAGGGTTAGGGAAATAAAACCACCATAACTCAACATTTACTCATAATAATGAATTCATTTTGGTATCAACATGTAGCTTATTGATTGTTTTAACTTTCCAGTATTATTTGTAACAGAAAAACCATCAGGTCTACATAAAGTGTGAAAAAATGTTAATTTTACAATGTGTAACAGTGTAAAATATGACAATATTAAGGGGTAGGGGAAGTACAATCCAACATAACTCGATGTTTATTCATTACAATTTATTCATTTTGGCATCAATGCATAGCTATTTGGTTCTTGTAATCTTTTAAAGAAAAATATCAATTTTTCAAGTGTAGAAGCGTAAAATATGACAATATTAAGGGGTAAGGGGACATACAAATCACCAAAACACAGGTCTTACTGATGAAAATGAATTCATTTTGGTAACAATATGTAGCTAATTGATAGTTCTAACTTTCTAGTATTATTTTAAAAGCAATTAAACCATTAGTTGTCAGGTAGATAGACATAAAATATACGAAAATGTTAATATTCCATGTCTAACAGCGTAAAATATGACAATATTAAGGGGTAGGGGACATTCAAATCACCAAAACTCAAGTTTTGTGGATGAAAATGGAATTCATTTTGGTATCAATATGTAGCTATTTGATTGTTCTCATTTTCTAGCATTATTTTAAAAGCATTTAAACCTTTAGTTGTCAGGTAGTTAAACATAAAATATGAGAAATATGTTAATATTCCATATCTAACAGCGTAAAATATGACAATATTAAGGGGTAGGGGACATACAAATCACGAAAAAACTCAAGTTTTGCTGATGAAAATGAATTCATTTTGGTATCAATATGTAGCTAATTGGTTGTTCTAACTTTCTAGTAATAATTTTAAAAGCAATTAAACCATTAGTTGTCAGGTAGATAGACATAAAATGTGAAAAAAGGGTTAATTTCCATGTATAGCAACATAAAATAATAACAATATTAAGGGGTAGGGGACATACAAATCACCAAAACTCACGTTTTACTGATGAAAATGAATTCATTTTGATATCAATACCACTGCAGATCGATCAGTGGCGTAACTACGGGTGGGGGGGTTACATACCTTACAGGGCGCCAAATTGACCAATTTAGCATCCAAGCGATGAAAGTCAAACATTTTGCGCTACGGGCACCTGAACAGCGCCCTCACGAATTTCAGCGGACAATTTCGCCTCCTTACCAGTTCCGGCCTTGATAATATTCCGACAGCCTGTCACTAATTCACAATCGATTTGAAACATTTTTTGAACAGATTTTTAATGTTGAGGTCCTACTCTGTTGTTCCCATAAAACAAGCACGATTCACTTGAATTTAGTACCCACGAGAGGCTGACACATTTTGCTCAGGCGCTAGTTTTAACCGGAACTATACAAGGTTACACCAAATTCGGAAGGATTTAGTGTTGTGCCCCCTTGAAGAATAGCACAATAGCGCTAATAGCACGCTATAAGGTCTAGGTCATTTAAAGAATATAGCACAATAGCGCTAATAGCACCCCTCCAAGTGTACAAGAATTCAAAAATAGCATTATTGCGATAATAACGCGCTATATGCCCCCTAAGGCCAAAACAATTTCCAGAGCACAATAGCACTAAAAGCACGCTATAAGGCCTAACCATTTTAAGAATAGCACCATAGCGCTAATAGCACGCTATAAGGTCCATAAGAATAGCACAACAGCGCTAATAACGACCTAATAACACCCCTCCAAGTAATAGGAGAACTCAAAAATAGCATAACCATGATAACTGCGCTAATATTTACATTTAAAGCTATCTTTAATGTCCCTAATGGGTTTTTTTCTAAGTCCTCAAAAAATAACACTGTCAACTGCACAAATAGTACACCCATGAAAATAGCGGTGCTATTTGTGCTAACATGTATAATATAAAGTAATGACAAAATTGCGCTAATAGCACGTGTAGGCCCGAGGAGATAGTGTATGTTATCTGCGCAAGTCAGTTATAGCGCCTTTCTCGGTCCAGGGCAGGAACCATTTTTGCCGACAGAAATGTGACATTGTTGACCCAATTTTTCCGACCGAAAAAGCTCGAAAATACGACAGGGTATGGGATGGGGAAAGGGGTAGAGGAGGGGAGGGGCGGGCGGTCACAAATAATTTCTCCTCGCTCATTTGTATTCGACAAATGGCTATAGGCTTAATTTAAGTCTGCAGAGCAAAATGCAACACTTTTTGTACGACACATGGCAACAACGATGTGAACATAGCTCATACTAGGGAACACTGACCGAGAATAGGAATACCAACGGAATTCGTATGCCTATTCTCGGACACCCCTGTTTCTATGGAAATTTACATAAACACAACACCAATCATTTGCTATTGTGTTATTTACGATGCAAATGGATCAACTTGTTAAAATTACAGCTTTAAAATGCATGTACAATTTCGCATCACTGATTATATTACAATATCACCTCTTAAATGACGTCATTATTTTTTTTAAATGCCGATATTTCAGGTCACCATACAATCTTAAAATCTATCATTTGAGGTGAACTGTGCTGCCGTGGTATTAAAAGGTCACCAAAACCTGCAGCACCGGTACGGCTAAATGATTCGTTCGGAAGACACGGCTGAAATTAAGGCAACGATCGTCAGCGGTTGTTCAATACACTAACTGACCGAGAATAGGCGTGTGACCGAGAATAGGCGTATTGACCCTATAAGATACAATTTCAACTGGTCAACATCCAATTTCCGCCATATTTCCAACTTTCAACTTTTTCAAGCCATAATAAGCACAACTTCAAGTACCAACAACCAATCTCAAAAGTAGATGCCTTTGGATACTCATTTTATCCACGGACGGTCCGAATCTGGAACATACTCCCTTCAGTTGCAGTCAACGCTCCATCCATCCAGACGTTCCGGTCGGCAGCACTCCCAGTTCTTAGGGAGATGCGTCCACCACCCAGCCTCAGAAGTACGTTTTCCTGTATTATACACCTATTTGATGGCACCCGTCTCCTGAGTTTCTTTATTCTGCACCTTGAGTTGACACTGCACCGGCCGAGAGGTCATCGGCAAGTTTCCTCCTAGTTTAGCCTTCAAGGCTGCTATTTTTGGAGTAACGACTGAAGACTGAAGACTGATTTGACAACAATTTGTAAATAAAAGTAATTTGAGACATATTTTACCATACATCTGTCTCTAAATAGATTTATGAAAATAAAAAATAAAAACGCATTTGTTATTTAGGGCTTCATACCACGGCAGAAGCTCTATAGTCCGAAGGTTCTTTATTCCGACGGTTCTTTATTCCGAAGGTTCTTTAATCCGACGGTTCTTTATTACGAAGGTTCTTTATTCCGACGCTTCTTTATTTCGAAGGTTCTATAGTCCGAATTTTAAAAAAGGTTCCCTAATCCGAATATTAAAAGAGGTTCTTTAATCCGAATTTTAAAAACGGTTCTCTAGTCCGAATATGAAAATAGGCTCTATAGTCCGAATTTTAAAAAGGGTCCTATAGTCCGAACATGAAAATAAGATCTATAGTCCGAATTTAAAAAAGGGTTCTATAGTCCGAAATTGCAAAACGGTTCTATAGTCCGAAACGGATACCGTGTTCTTTAGTCCGAATTGGTAAAAAGGTTCTATAGTCCGAATTTTTATAACATTAACGTATACTACATTTTGAATACAGAACAAACAAACAAAATGGAAAAGTGAATTAAAAAATATCGAACGAAATCAAGAATGAAACGAAAGACAGAATGAAAACGAACACAAAAAAGGGACAAGCAATCCCAGGGCCAGTCGCCATCACTGCCAATTGCATGCATGCATGTTACCCGCTCGCATCCCTGATAAAAGCCAGCCAGGATATTTTACACCCCCTTCAAATCGCAAGATAAAATCATACTATTCTGTAAACAAAATTGTTTTAGACAAAAGCCGCAGCATTTACATACATCGCAGGATAGCGCTATTAAAACTAGAGCTCAAATACACCGTAGAGTGTTGAGTCTCTTACTAGTATATGATATTATAACGGAATGAATAACAGATAAAAATGATGAAAATACCATCAGAATAAAGATAAACGTCAATGTATGCTACGGAAAATATCCAGAAAAAGCAACCATGCTGAACTTCATCGGATATGTATTTAACAATTGATGATTTGACACTGAAACAAATGATGAAAATAAAATTCGGACTATAGAAACCGTTTACCAATTTGGACTAAAGAACACGGTATCTGTTTCGGACTATAGAACCGTTTTGCAATTTCGGACTATAGAAGCTTTTTAAAATTCGGACTATAGAGCCTATTTCCATATTCGGACTATAGAACCCTTTTTAAAATTCGAACTATAGAGCCTATTTTCATATTCGGACTAGAGAACCGTTTTTAAAATTCGGATTAAAGGACCTCTTTTAATATTCGGATGAGGGAACCTTTTTTAAAATTCGGACTATAGATCCTTCGAAATAAAGAAGCGTCGGAATAAAGAACCTCTTTTTAATTTTTTTCGAACTAAAGAACCTCTTTTAAAATTCGGACTAGCGAATGCTATGAACACATGTTCGGACTAGCGAACCTTCGGACTAAAGAACCTTCGGATTATAGAAGCGTCAGATTATAGAGCAGTCCCCCATACCACCTACAGAAAACAAACCTGGTTTTATTAACCTAAAATAATAACAGGTGTGATGCAACTACAACAGAAATAACAGTTTTACGATGTAAGCATCTACATATATGCATATCATCACGCCAACTTCAACTGGTAACACACGTTTGGATAGAGCCAATATTTCTCGTTATATCATCGGAAATAAATTATGGAAAGCTACGAGGTGATAAGAAGAAACAAAATACAGGTGAGTCATTGTCATCCATCTCTAATACCTAACCACTCATCTGTACATCTATTTGTCAATATCAACTCATAGGTTTTGAAATAGATACTTACGGCTGAATTAGTCAAAAATATGGTATACCATATTTGAGACTAATTTTTTGACGATTTCTTCGGAAATATACCGATTTGGAACGCCTAATTTCAATATGTTAATGAGAAAAATATGAGCTTTCACCTGATACCAAAATCTACATTTTGGTAGGGTAAAGTTGGGGATGAGGCTGTCAATCAGGTCACCCACCTTTAATGCAACCATCTCTTCATCGGGCGTTTCCAACGGAGTACCATAATAAGCTCTATTTTATCCTTTTCTCTGTTAAAAGAATCGACATTCGAGGGTCTTGAGATGGCTATGCCGGTCCACCCTATAGATTCTGGTTGGTCTTGGATGATTCTTGTTGCAGCTTCTAGCATGATGTTTATGTGGGAAGGCCTAATAAAGGCATTCTCAGTTCTTCTACCAACACTGAAGGAACAGTTTGAAACACATACTTGGATTATTGGACTAATGATAACGTTGATGATAAGTGTACGGGATGTTGCGGGTAAATTTACAATTTATACACTACTTATATTGATTATTTTAGCACATCTTTTATAATGATAATAATTGTGATTACATCAGTCGTGGGTAAATGCAATAGCTGCCCTGTGAACACACAGTATATTGTACTCATCTGAGCAGTCGATTTATTCAAACTGAAAGTGAAGATTCTGGAAACATAAAACGTGTTTAATGTTTTCACAAAATATATTTTGATTTCTCTTAACCAGCTCTACTCGTTGGAATACTTGCAACTAAAGAAAACAATCGTATATTTGCTTGTGTTGGGGGAACCATTATTGGATTGTCTACTATATGTGCCTCCTTTGCCATTAACGTTGTGATGCTTGGAATTATCTCCATTATAAATGGTATGTTCGTTTTCTACTCTTTGATGGTGTATATGCTGACCATGACGAAGAAGAATTAAGATAGTTATAATTATGTCGATGACGAAGACGATAATTATTATTGACGGTGACAACAACAACGACAAATTTTTACCTGGAAACAATCATTTTGATAATTTGAATATCTACGACCAATTTAATAACACAATAAAGAAAACAACGAGATAAAGAAACATAGGAAAATTGCCGAAAACGGCTTGTGTACACCCCCCGACCCCCAATCATGCCCCCCCAATGTGATGACCCACGCAACGCCATTGTAAAGAAAACAATCGTGACCTTTATTTTGGAAATATGTGCTTATTTATGCATCAAGCGGCAATTTCGCGTAAAAGCTGGTAACAAAATAATTTGGTTAATTCTGCTTTGTCTACCAAGCTGTATTTGAACTCCGCGATCCTAAATTTTACTTGGGTAAAATTCGTTACTGGACAGGCGACTAAGCAATTATGCATTTATCACTTCTCTTTTGGAAATTGGTAATTTTTACTTCTTGGACTTCCAAAAGAACAAATTAGTCGTTTACAGTTGATTCAAAACATAGCCGTTCGTCTTGTCACACGCACCAAACCTTCCAGTCACATAACTATAATTTTATCTGCTTTACATTGGCTCCCAGTTCATTTGAAACTCTAATATAAGCTTCTTATCGCGCTGAACCTCTTTAATCATCTATACAATCCACCACGCACAGGCCTGCGCTCAGCTAACAAAAATCATCTTGTTGAACAAAAAACATCCCGTTCATGGGGACAGATCATTTGCGGTGGCAGCTCCTCGTCTGTAGAACTCTCTACTTTATCATATCCGTGCTTGTTCTTCTCTTAAATTATTGAAATTTGTCCTCACCACATGTACTTTATCTTCAGAGGCACCATGTACAGCTATGGGAAGCCTGGTTTCACCTATCGTGTCAAACTTATTTATGGAATGGTAAGAGCAACAGGGCATCCATACTTCTCCCCTAGACTGAAGACCAAAGTTATGGAAACGTTATGTTGATGACATTTTGGAAGTAATTCAGAAAGGATCTGTAGACAAGCTTAGTTACACAGCACCTCAACCAAGTAGACCCCACAAATAGTATTAAATTCACCCATAAGACAGAGCAAGAAAATCAGATTCCATTTCTTGACGACAACTTGTGAAAAAACAAGACGGCTCAATTAAACTCCCGAGGCACAGCCGAGGGTCAAAGCATGTTTTTAAGTTCACCGCGGGCCTATAATTTTAACCATGACCCGAATTGAGCAGTCAATAATTTGTTTTGATGAAATTGTTCCCAAAAACAGGGCATAGTTAAAACAATTCCTCCACTTAGTTTTAACCAATCAGATGACAGGAATCTATATATACTGTATAATTATGAGTTATATAATAATGATAATAATATCTGCGAAATTCATTTTGTATCATATTGTTCCACAGGGATATCGTTTGCTCTTATATTAATTCCGACGTATGCTCTACTTGGTCAATATTTTGACAAATTTTATCCATTGGCATCTGGAGTATTTTTCTGCAGTGGAACTATTGGACTGATGGTTTTTGCCCCTCTTACCCAACTTCTTTTAAGTACATATGGATGGCGTAATACTCTACTTATACTTGGTGCAATCACCTTTCATCTGGTTATAAGTGCTGTTTTGATTCGCTCACCAGTTAGAGCTTCTACGGGACAGAATACTTCACTTGAATCACATGACTTGGAACTTGCGTATTCCACCACTTTAAAAGAGACTGATAATGAAAATAACGAGGTATTTAGTTGGATAAACGAAACTTCAAGACATTCCAAAAGCAAAATGTATGAGTTATACGACTTATCAGGCATATCATTGTTCACGAATCGTTCCTTTTCAGCAGTATGTGTCATGATAGCTAGCATGAATACGACTTGGGCGGGTTGGGTTGTTTATTTCATACCTCATTGTATAGCCAAAGGTCTAACACCTTTCGAAGCGTCATTCCTAGCAACTGCTGCTGGTTTTTCAAATTTACTTGGACACGTGATATACATTCCTTTTGTTTTAAAAAATATTATAAGTGCAAGAGGGTGCATTTACATTGCAGGAACTGTTGCAGCCATTGCACTCCTTCTGGATAAATTTGCTATAACAATCGCTACTATTTCCATAGCAAATATACTCTTCGCATTTGGAATCGGTATAGCATTTCCGTTGAGCGATGTGCTCATGAAGTCTGTCATCGACGAAAATTTGTTAGCAAAAGCGTTCGCCTGGCGAATGGTCATAAGTGGCATAGTGAGACTTTTCTCCGGATTTATAGTAGGTAAGTTTCGGTGCTGCAGCATGCAATCTTTTTGACTTTGACGAATACTTCGCAACGCTTCAAAGGTTGAAGTCAAGCGCGAAGGGTGTTGAGGGCATGTAGCATAGTGCAGTTATGCTGCACAGCAAACATGATTCGACCTTTGCAGTACCTAAACCTGGTTAACAGAAAATTACTCCAGCAAAATCAATCTATAAAGTCTAGTCTATCCTCCACATTGAATGGTGGACTGCACTTATGGCCAAATATGGCACTTGCCAATCAATAATCACCCACTTGAAATCCCCTGACTGGCTGCACTGACCAAAGTTAAGGACTGATATTGGAGCTATTTTTGCTGTTATCTGTCATTTACATATCAGGGAGGTACGAATATTTGCATATACCCCACCTACTCAGGTTTTAGCCTACATGTAATGTATACATTATTCTTGATTAACAGCATGTACAAAAAATATCCGTCAAGTGGTTTAGCTTTAATGCCCTTCGGAAGAGAGCGGTCTACAAGTTTTTTTTAATGATACGGTTGCATTCGATCTACACAGGGAATTTTACAGGCCATGCCGTGCCCTTCCTTACTAAAACACCAAAGTGCGAATATTTCCAAATATCTAAATTAGCTAAAAATTTAGGACATGTTACAAAACTATATTTTCTAGAATTTCAAAGAGTACAAGAAAATATTGCCCTATACCTCGAACATACACTGTTTGTAGAGGTCACACGTCAACGGTGAGAGCACTGTGTATTGTGTATAGGAAAATGTAAAGTAACTGCAGTATGGGTTGCTTATTCTTGTTGTTCTTTACTTAAGTGATCTGTTACTTGTGTCTTGAATGTAGATGTTACTGGTATGTTTACTAGCTCGTCAACATTCTCAAGGCTTCTCTTGACATTTTTCGTACATTCAAAAAACGTGCTTTGTTTTAAAAAGTCTAAAAGAGTAACAGACCAAATATAAAGACACAATCACCAAACCACACTTGCAATGAAGTCGGTGAAATTAAACAACAAAGTGGATGCTTGACGATATAAAAGAAGTGAATATTAGGATCCATGCCATAGGACAATCATACGTGTATCACCAATAATTGAAGCTATTATTCTTCTAACAAAAAGAAACATATGTGACGTGTCATGTCAAAAACAGACACTTTTGGGCAGGTTGTCAATTTTGAGGTTTGAACATATCTTAAATATAGAGATATTTTGCTCCACAAAGCCGTTTTCCCCAATGAAATCGGACATTCCTAAGCGAAGATATAAGTTATGGTATTATAAAATTGGAAATTGAGATATCGGCCTTCAAAAATATTATTAACAATGTTAAGAGTAGGAATTATCTTGAAAAATGTCTCAAAAAATACCAGATGCCAGTTATATTCCAGTCTGAAACTATCAGACAATATTTTAAACATTAATAACATCACAAATTCGCAACAAACCCAAATTGTGAAAAAATCACCCCGGACAGATTTTTGGCTATTTCTCCATTTACGATCCCGCCCAAAAGTGTCTGCTTTTGACATGACACGTCACATATCTGTATGTTGGAATTTTCGAACTAGGCTATTCCGCACTTTGGATATTCTGTCCGCTTCTCGTCCTCCTGGATCGTAACTCGCGTCTCACATCATAGAATAGCTATTCATTATTAGTATACTCCGAATTTATAAACCGATATTTCAAGTTGGTTTCATCTCTCTAACATAACCATGTCTTTCTCATTATGTTCATGAGCAGGTATTGCAGCTGTATTTCCAGTTTTTTGTTTTTACTTACAACTCACAATTCAAGAAAAATAAAATTTGGTTTGGGATTAAAAAATATTGTCCTGTTTTGCCAAATGAAACATCATCATAGAATGAATATTAAATCTGTTCATCTGGACTGATTTGTTTTTGATAGCGACAGTTAGCCTGATGATGCGTCTTGGATGAGACGCGATACTGTCGCTATCAATAAATAGTAAGTCATGAACAAATTTAATATGCATTTTATTGTGTTTATCTACCTGGATGACTGAGAATGTTCACAAATTCATCATTGTAATCCTTTAGTTGGCAATTTTAAAAAGTCATATGATTTGGGATTTGTTTTTTGGAACTATGGACGTTTTCTTACCAAAGGTCAAAGACTTGAGACATGTCTAAACATTCATAATCTATAGGCTAAGATATTACTCTTAAACTTAATGTTTTATGTCAATTTTCGATAATTGGTTACAAAATAGACTTCTCCGTAGTCCACTTGCCAATTGTGCATACTCTGGCTATTGCATTTAAGCTTGCAACTCTGATTCAATTAATTTGTGCACAATTGATAGATTTTCACATCTGATCTTTTCAGTCACCGTACTCCCTCTCGGGCTTTCGCGATTAATAAACTGGCAGATTCTAAAATTAGAATTATTCAGTATTGAAGTACCATTATAGATATGCCATTATGATGTTGCATTCAATAATATAAGCATATACGTATACTTTACTTTTACTGTCAAAATTATTTTTCATAACCATTTTATATACTAGTATTTTGATGTAATAAATATCAGTATAATTTCGAGTTCAACTGAATGCGTTCATCATGATTAATAACATATTTTTATTTATCAAAAATCGACTATGGCATAGTCTAGTTACAAAAAAGAATAAACAATATGCTGTTGAATATTAAGAGTGCATAGACTGATATTAGACTTTGTACACGTAGTTTTGTCTAAAACAAAATGCCAAATACGGTATTAAAATTTGATTTGTATGTTTACCTGTATCAAGGGGTTACAGAGCTACAGGCCTCGGGGCCTCAACTGTAATTCCTTCACTCATCGTTGTATTATGCATTTTTATAGTTCATTATGTATTATTCTTCATATTTTTATAATGTATTATTCTTATGTATTATTCTTGTTATTCAAGATAATGACAAATCTAACTTTATAGACAAGGGAAGAGGCTTACGCATCATACACTTGAACATAGAAACATTTAAACATTACAAACTAGTGCACGAGATCAAATTAATGATGCTTTAAATCGTTATTCTTAATATATCAATATACAGGGGAAAGAAGAATTACGCATCGCACACTAGCACAATTAAACGTGAAATTACAAATGGAAACATAACATGCATAGGCTGATATACCAGAGAAAAAAACTGTATAGAAATGCTTGAAAAGCCTTTCTTACGCCCACGTTCAGGTAAAAATACCAAATATTTCCTCGATTTTGAGGGCACTCAACTCTTCATCAACACTTCAGCATCCCTTATCTTTATAGGTTAATAAATGAAGAGTTTGTTTCCAAAAGGCGCTAAATCCAAAGGCTGCTTTATATAAAATTCAGATATTCCTAAGAGTAGCAGTAACCTGGCCAATCTAATAACATTGGACCACTAGAATAGTTATAACAATTCTTTGGATATCTTTAAAAAAATAATTGTAAATCTCTTTAACCTCCCACGTACAAAGACGAAAATAATAATTATAAAAGAAAATAATTTTTTTGGTTCCAAGGTTCCAAAAATCCAATGGCAGCCATTCTAAAACTTCGCATTGGAGAATTTTTAGGGGACAAAATGATTTTGAAAATGGTTAGAAAATAAGCTAGAGTTACAAACATATCCATTAAAATCGTTAAATGTCATTTAAACTTTAAAAATGTTAAAATATACCATAAAAATGTGACACAAGGCAGCTATTGGATTTAGCGCCTTTTGGAAACAAACTCTTCAAATACGCATCACTTGTTGGGAGTGAAATTGTACAAAATAATGCACACGTACTGAGATGTTGATGCGTCTAATGGCTAATACACGAGCCCCGAAGGGGAGGGTGGATTAGACGCATCAACATCCATGGGCTATTTTAACGTGTCTCCTGGCACGTTCGTGCAGTGAGATTAAAAATCCGTGCAGTGACAATTAAAAATCCGTGCTTAACTTTTGCTGTATAGAAATGCTTGAAAAGCCTTTCTTACGCCCACTTTCAGGTAAAAATACCAAATATTTCCTCGATTTTGAGGGCACTCAACTCTTCATCAACACTTCAGCATCCCTTATCTTGAAAACTTCATTTCATAATGCCCGATGCATATAGAAACAGAAACGCTACAATACCGCAGGCGCGGAGAAGAGGGGAAGAAAAAGAGGACAAAGAGGAGAAAATGGGAAAAGAGAGAAAAGAGATAAGAAAAGAGAGCAAAAGATAAGAGAAACGTTAAATTGCACGTAGGTCTATTAAAGTAGACCCATGTCTCTAACCAGAGACGGATCCAGGTTTTTGAAAGTGGAGCCACTCTTGAAACATTTTCCGGCTCGCTTCGTTTGCCCAAATGTTACGGCAAATGCGACTCTATTAACCATTCTTGAAGAACCCGTTGGGAGGATTGTATCCCCTAAGATCATGAAGATTTAACAAAAAATTGCAAAATCGTACAACAAAAATGTTCCTTTTTTCAACAGAGAAAATGGATTTCATCTATTCTCCAGAATACTATAATAAGGCTTAAAATGAAGAACCTTGATCAAAATTTATGTGCATAAAAATGTACGTACTGTGTAAAAATTGAAACTGAATGAATATTTATAAATACATCACAACAAAACATTATTTCATGATATGTACACGATTCATTCTGTTATACTGTACCGGTACTAGACCATCTCGAAAAATGCATGATATTGTTCATAAATTTCAATGAAGCGATCAGCATTGATGCATTTTAACCATAAAATATCTTGACGCATAAACAATTTTGCACTTTGTATAAAAATGCAAAGTGCTTAAAAATGCTGCATGCATATAATCGCCGTTTCGTATAACTACCAAACAGTGGCGTAGCTTCTGGTGGGCGAAATTGGGCCCTATGTAAATTTTCTCTACGTAGACTTTTCCTCCACTCCAACTCTTCCCGCCCTTTTTATTATCTCTTTTTCTTCCTCTTTTACTTCCCTTTTCCTTCCTTTATCTTCTCTTGACACCCTTTTGTACTCTTCTCCTGCGATTCGCTTATAATCAGGGGCTTTCACATTTTGAAAGGAAAAGGGAATGAGACCCAATCATGAAAAATCGGAGAAGAAACATTTTGCACACATTTTGTCATAATCGCCTAAATATTCTCAAAACAAAGGTACAAACTCGTATTTATCATAAGTAACAGACATCAAAGTCATGCTTGAGCGGAGATAGTTGCGGGAACATATTGACCGTCCCTCGTACATTGCCTGTTTGAGTGACGGCTATAAAAAAGGTGCCGTTGTGGTTGGACATCCGTACACTTTTTAGTGTAAAAATGGTGTACCACATACTGCAGTTACTGTCCGTTTTCCTATACACAATACACAGTGCTCTTACCATTGACGCGTGACCTCTACAAATAGTGTACGTTAGAAGTATGGGGATTTGCCTAGTTAACGTCGCTGTGTGAAAAATAACCGGCCAATATTAAAGGTATTCTTCTAAAATTCTAGAAAATAAAGTTTTGTAACATGTCCTAAATTTTTAGCTAATTTAGATGTTTGGAAATATTCGTACTTTGGTGTTTTAGTGTATGTTATAGGTAATAGTACATTGCCTAGTTAACGTCGCTGTGTGAAAAATAACCGGCCAATATTAAAAGTACTCTTCTAAAATTCTAGAAAATATAGTTTTGTAACATGTCCTAAATTTTTAGCTAATTTAGATGTTTGGAAATATTCGTACTTTGGTGTTTTAGGAAGGATATGTAAACGACAGATAACACCAAAAATATGAAGAAATTATTTCCAAACCGTGTTAAGTCAATAATCATTATGTTGCTCATTTTCAAGAATGCTGGTTAACAAAAAGCAGACCATTGTCTCATTTCGTGAACAAAGGTCCACATACCATTGTTTCCTTGCGTTTCCTTTATAATCGGTTACCCAAATGAAGCTATAATACCAGCTCATTGCGATACCGCACATGTAAAACAGACACATGTGCACAACCAGAGAATATCTGATTTAATCAGTTAAGCTGTTTTCAATGAGTGTTATCTTGGTTTAATTCGCTGTCGTAGTGCACGTTAGTAACCATTGGTTACTGCTCCAAGCCTGGGCTAATACACCTGTTCCGAATTTTGATATGCCATAGGCTTTGTGTTGTGATCATTTCGATCAGTGGTTCGTAACAAAGAAAGCGTGATCCAGTTGACCTGGCAACGGTCATATTGTAACGTGCACTACGACAGCGAATAGCTTTTAATGGAGTTTAAGTCCTGAAAAGGTCGTGGTGAATTCTACTGTAGACATGACTGCATCATGAATAATACTTTAATTTGACAAATGTGTTCCAACTCAGACGCCCCCCCCCCCCTCCTCTGTGGAGCAAGCGTGACGCCATGGCCCCTTCCACCCCTCCCTTACACACACCTCCCCACCCCACACCTCTCCACACACACACCCACATCTTCACACTTTACTAACGACGGCATTTACAAAGTCCGTCCGGAAATTCTGGAATTTCCGGCGTGCAGTGACTTTTCACAACTAAAATAGCCCCTGTACATCTCAGTAAAAGTGTATAGTTTTTTACAATTACTCGAGCAATAAGTGATACGCATTTTTTAACCTATTTCATACACGAGAAAAAAATCCCGTGATTTTTGCTTTTCTTATAACAAAATTATCACATAAATGCATCCACCCACAAGAAAAATGAACGCGCCAGAAAGCACTGCGTATAGATGGCGGATACCTTCTAAATACGCCTAAGATAATACGCCTAACCTTACACGTCCATTGTGCAATCTTAGACGTCTAATATGCAATCTTAGACGTCTAAGATGCAATCTTAGACGTCTAAGAATTTCGCGGTAGACTTGAATCAACGAATCACAGGACGTCTAAGATTGCATCTTAGACGTCTGAGGTTAGACGTATTATCTACGCGGAGTGCACACCCCCTTGCATTTATACAATATTTATGCACGTCTACTAACATTTACTATGATTGGGTCTCACTATCTATATGAATGCCAGTTAGTTCAAACTGAAAGATTAGAATTGATCAGCTTGGAGCCGGGGCTTGGAGCTAAGTTTTATTTTGCAAAAACAACCCAGAACAACATAAAAATTATTGTAATTTCTCTGGTATCGATACGGTATGCCAGATTTCTAATACTGGCTTTTACTTTATGTTTTGCAGGCTGGATTTATGATCATACAAACAGTTATAATGCCGGATTCTTTTTCTTGGGCGCAGTGCAAGGTTTGGGCGTTATTGCCTTGGTTGCCGATCATCTATTAAAGTAGATTTTATATTATGTCAATGATATTATTTGTATTTCTATTGGATATTGTGCTATTTAGTGACGGCACCACAATTATGTATTCAAGTGAAAATATCGGTAGTAAAATGAGTTTAATTATTAGAGAACTGGAAGAGGTCAGCAGTTGGTTTAAGGGTGGTCTTAACTCTGGAATTATGGAAACTTGTGGGCCTCATAACTGCTAAATTGTTGGTCTAAAGAATATAAAAGTATAAATTTTTAGAATGGCAAAAACATGATGAGTTCATTTGTGAGGTCAAATTTGGGCCAAAATGCTAATTTTTGGAGAAAATTAAAAAAAAACGCTCTTTTTTTAGGGGGGGGGCAAATTGTGTCGGTCAATGTAATAAAACATATTCTTGGGCTAAAAATTTTTTTTAACCTTTAAAAATTAGATAAAATATCTAGGAACTGCTTTTTTTTTGTTATGATTGTTTTGAAAATTTAGCATTATTGGACCATTTTTGGCGCAAATTTCTCAGCAAACACGACATCATTCGCAAAAGGTTAGAAAATTTTTCCAGAAAACGTTTAAATGTCAGGTTATATAAAGGGTGTATAAAGAGAATAAAACGTTTTTTGTTGATAACCTACAGCAAATATTCTAACATAATGTTATTTAAGGGGTACTACACCCATGTGGTAATTTGTGAATATTTTGCATTTTTCTCAAAAATAATTACACACTGGTAACAAAAGTTATGTATATTATTGGGGCAAGGAATCCAATTACTACACTGAAATTTCAGTGACTCAAGACGAGCGGTTCAGTATATATGATAGGAAACGAGGTACATCCTAGCGGTACCTTATTTCTGATCATAAATAACAAACCGCTTGTCTTGGGTCACTGAAATTCCAGTGTAGTAATTGGATTCCTTGCCCCTATAATATACGTAACTTTTGTTACCACTGTGTTATTAGTTTTGAGAAAAATGCAAAAATAGACACAAATTTATCGAGGGGTGTAGTACCCCTTAAGTGTTGACATAATATTTGGCAAAAAATGTTTGCAAAAAAATTACGATAACTTTTCAAACATTTTCAAAATATTGTTGTAGTGTGTTTTCATACAAAACGTTTTAATATTATTAAAGCGTTTTTATCTAAACCAGTCCAAAACCCAATATCTAACACGTTTAAAACGTTTGAAAAATAGTTTTGTGTTTGCTGGGAAAGTTGAAAAAATAACGTTAAGGTTACACCAAGTCACGTTGTGTCAGTGATGAAAATAAAAAGCCTGATTTTGCCCAAATTTCAAATATTGTTTGGTGAAGTTGATCAAAATTCAAAAAAATAAAAACGGGTCCTGGATATTCATATCTAGTTTTTAAAACTTATATTTTTTAAGTCTTTGCTATTCTAAATATGTATACTTTTATACTTTAGACCAAAAATTTGGCAGTTATGAGGTTCTAAAGTTTCCATAATTGATTATTTATCATTTTTTACACAGCTATTTCATGAGAGATATGAGAGACGGGGAACCCCCTTGCAAGAGTTAGTGTGTAATGACATTTTGGGAATCCCCTCTCATGCAATCAAATTTATCAGAAAAACGAATCCAATCACATCTAATTTTGGATCTTAGGATATCCCCCGTTTTCAAGAAAGTTCACTAAATTGCATATCCCGGTTGTTAATAAGGTGGCTGTTGCAACATGAGTTAATTATGAGGGGTGGTCAATATGTAATGAAAGTTGACCTATGACCCCATATATGGATTATTTTGATGCTTTTTTAAATGATTACATAAAGAATGAACCTTGACTTTCAAACCTAAATGATACCACATACTTGAGTACGTAATAGTATTAGCATAAAATCAATAGAATACGGACACTGCAAAATCATGCAAAAAAGTGGGCCTTTTAAATTGTAAAATTTCAAAGTTTTAGGGGCCTGAGCTTTCGATATTTGCAGGAACTTTATCAAAGGCAGAGAATCTAACGTTTCCATAATTGATAAAGGTCCTGCTAGGATCGAAAGCTCAGGCCCCTAAAACTTTGAAATTTTACTTAAACAGGCTATTTTTTGTAGATAAGCTGTTTACAACAGCTCACCTTTTAATCTTTTAAATTAGTAAAGGCATCTGTTTAAAACGTCAGAGAAAGTACATGACGCGAACATGGTTAAAGCGCTGACGATGTGCCCGTCGACAAAAACAATATTGTGGAAATTGCTGAAAAGTAATTACTTAGTTCCTGTTTATAATAGCAAAACAATTAATAATCAACATAACCAATACCGCACTTTTCTTTTCTTTTATTACTGTTTGAGAATAAATACATTTGTAAGTTTATTAAAATCTACAATATTGACTATCTTCCTAAATATTGTGTGTCACGTGACCCTTTCGAAAATGTGTTATTGAACATATTTTAGGAGATTAGGCATAAAGACATGATATTTTACACTAAAAATGGATACAATATTTTTTACAACAGCAGATTGTCACTGTTTTATCTTTAGTTGTTTTGGCAAGATAATCTTACAAAATTACATACTCGTATATTTTAACAGAACTTCTGAAATTACTATAAACAAACCTTCATTATTCCGACTCTAAAAGTAGTAATAGCCTCCCCTCCTAGCCTTAAAGCTTTGTTAAAAACATTGTTTGTAGTTTTGTGAAACATAACGTTATTGATATTTGTTATTTCATACAACTAGTCCAAATATGTCCACTTACTTGCAGACATTTCAGAAACTCGGTTTCCTTTATCGATGCTATTGTTGCAGTGACGATCTGTGTACAGTAGATGATTTTTGCTGCTTAGCAAAACCGAGTTGCCAGTTGATTTTTCTTCAGCTATCAGATCGTCAAAGAAGTGACTCAAGTTGTATTGCCCTCGTCTCTGTTCATGGTTTTTCCCCGTTTTCTGATGGTGATCGCCTCCTTTATCCATCTCTTATATCTATCACTCTCTTTGCCTACGATTCAAGCCTCCTCCCAATTGATGACGTGATTGTTGTCTACTACATGGTCGATTTGTGAACTACCGATTGCGATGCCTTTCTGGTGGCTCTGTTTTTTATGTTGTCACCAATTTTCCAATAAAGGAGGCGATCACCATCAGAAAGCGGGGAAAACCATGAACAGAGACGAGGGGCAATACAACTTGAGTCACGTCTTTGACGATCTGATAGCTGAAGAACAATCAACTGGCAACTCGGTTGCTAAGCAGCAAAAATCATCTACTGTACACAGATCGTCACTGCAACAATAGCATCGATAAAGGAAACTGAGTTTCCGAAACGTCTGCAAGTAAGTGGAAATATTTGGACTAGTTGTATGAAATTACAAATATCAATAACGTTATGTTTCACAAAACTACAAATTGAAAATTTTGAGTTTCCGAAACGTCTGCAAGTAAGTGGAAATATTTGGACTAGTTGCATGAAATTACAAATATCAGTTTACCATGAACAGTCCTGATGAACATCTTCAAAAAATTAGCGTAACGTTATGAATAGCATGTTTCACACAAAAATGAGTCGGAGAACATGTATTCCAGTTATTCTAATGAATTGCAAATGAGGGTGAATTGAACAGCATTCTATTAATTTTATTAATTTGTCTACAATCACAGCTCAACAAACCACAAAACCTAATTAGCTGTAAGTAAATTGGGTAAGATTGCATAAGATTTCAACACTTTCGCCGTCATAAAATGTTTTAAAAGAGTAAACAAGATGAAAGTGATCATGCTCTGGAATCGAACCCAGGACCTCGTGTTTGCGAAACTCATGCATTAACCACTTAGCCACGGGTGCTTCTAAGGGAGCTGACATTTGCTTCGGAAGGGGGGAGTCCCAAATATAGGGAGGTCATAAAATTTTTGATGACTAAAAATGTAGAGAGTCACAAGATGACCCCAGATAGTGTATTTATTTTATTCAAAAAGACCGATTTTAATACAATTTTAGCCTATTTAAGTGGTATGGTGGATCGGTGGTGAGGGGTCAAAAATTCTTGTTGCCGAAATAGAGGGATCACAATTTTATTGACGCTGACTTTTTGTAAATTTGGGACCCCCTCCTCCGAAGAAAATACCAGCCCCCTAATTTCGTAATTATTAAAGCTAACTAAAAGGTATTTGTATCATATGTAAACGGAATCAAAGTGTCGCTTATAGCAAGGGTTCAAATAATTTGAGCAGTCAAATTTTTCACTCATTAGGAGGATTCAGATTATGTCAAATATGCCTTACATTTAACGGTGTGAAAGTCTTTGACCAAATATTTATTTCTTCTTTAACCTGGTATATAAAATCAGCGACCAGCGCTGTTCTCCCTTGTTATCCAGGATATAATACAGTTAAACAACATAATAAAACGCATAAAACGCATATAGTTATTACTATATACGCATACTATATAGAAACAAGAAATTAAAATAACATAAGATTATTACCATACAAGCAAAATTATGCATAAAAGAGCAAAAAAATGTTTAAAATCCCCCCTTAATCAAGAAAAGGCATAAGCCCAACACTGTAAATACTCAGCCAAAGGACCAGGCAAACTATAAGTTAAAGTGAATCTTCGTCGCTATACGTCAAATTGGCGAGGTACCCAGCAAGCAGAGGAACGTCACTGAAAATATGAATAAATATAACATCTTTTACTACGTGATTTGATATAATGAACTTTCCAAATTAGTATATACATTATAATTATTATATTATAATTATTACGTTACGTTTTGTGTTTGCTGTGTGTTATCATCTACGTTAACTTCATTCCACTACCGTAAAAGCTCGTCTACAAGCATATATAGTATTTTTATAGAAGCTAAATTAATACGAAACAAGTGTAAATATACCAATACAATACATTTTCTTACAATAATACTTGTTTGTATATGCATGGATCTGTAATTTATTTGCTCAAACTCCATAATGGCGCCTGGATTAATTTAGCTTTCATCGGAAGCACTCTATATGCTTGTAGACGAGGTCTTACGGTATCAATCTAAGAATACCATAATGTTACCATTCAATCACGCTAAGAAACCATAATGGCATGTGCCGGCAGAAACATATTCGTCATCTGACAAAGGGATTCCAATAAATTAAGGCCCATTCAGTGATTTGCTCATCTGGACGATTGTAAAAATCATCAAAATTCAGATTTGGGTACTTTTGTTATTGTCATAGATATGCTATCATAGCCTGCTATAGTGGTTCAACCGAAAGCCGTGTATTGAAGACAAAACAAGGCATTTTACATGAATCTGTAATTTATATACTGATAGTACATAAATTAGCTATAAATGCATTTGAATGTGGCTTCAGCTTCGTCAGTGCTGCTGTATTCTTCGTGTTTTTGCCAAATTGTTCATTTCAAGTGACTTATCTTTCACTTTAAAGCAACTTATAAACAATTATAATTTTTTTACACTTGCGCTGGGATCACTGAATGAGACTTTAATATTGTTTGTATGAGAACAATTGACGAAGATTGACAAACGCAATATCCCAGCCTATAGCCCAACAAACACAAACATGTTTCAGTTAAAACGTTTTTATTAAATGTTGGGTTACATAAAGCTCATGAAAACGTTTCAAACGTTTCAAACGTTTTGTATGAAAATGCTACAACATTTTGCTATCCAAAATGTTACTGTATCTATGTAATAAGTAACATTATATGTTAGAAGGTTTGTAGTAAGTTTCAATAATGTTTATTTGCATGTTATAAAAACATTTTACACCCTTTATAAACCAACATTTAAACGTTTTCTGGCATCCTTGTCTAATATTCTGCGAATGTCTTTGAAAAAGTTTGCTGGTACTTTGGTACAGTCATTAAAACTGCGCAATTCCGCTATCGTTTTCATGGTCATCTTCTACTACGTCATTGAATCCGCGATTAACATTACCATGATTTGCATTATAAGCCTCTCGAGACATAATAGAGTTTGCAATTAACCGCTGACCGTTGACCGCTGTGACGCTATTATTGTAACCTAACTTAGTAGCGTCAATTGGCTTGCCATAGTTACCCGCTGTTGATGGTTTCGACTTCGCACCCGTCCCATTAGAGCGCGAACTGGAAAAATCTGAAGAGGATTTCGCGCCTCGCGAAGATGATCTTAAACGGAAAGTTGAAGTCCAGACTTCTCGAGCTTCAGGTTGACGTACTACATACAGCATGAATATGGCGTACCCTTGCATTGAGTTGCAAACACAAAATAACAATTGTGTAAAAAAGCTTGTGACGCCGATAATTGTCAAATAACCTATAGACCAGGTGAGGCCCATCAAGAAAAGTATACACAGAGCGTTCATGAACCGTCTTCGAGTTTCGTGTTTTCTCTTCAGCTTTCTGCTCCGTCCTGGTACTCTAGCAGAGAGACGACGGAGGACGAGAATGAAGACTACTGTATTGAATATAATAATCACAGCGATTGGTATCAGCACACCGGCGATAAGGGCTACTTGTTGTAGAAAGCAACTGTGAAAAGTGAGAGATATAAATATATGATCAACTGTATAATACAAACTGTATAATGATTTTCCAGTATTCTTATTTAAGTACAATAATTTCTTCACATAATTACAAAATGCATACATTTCCAGTGCACGATGAAAAATCCCACCACTTACGTAATATTCTATTGTAGATATTAAGCTGAGCATGCCGTGTGCAAATTTATACAATTCAAAGTGTTAAATGTGAATTCTAATTTGCCCTTAACACGATTTGAAATAATAAAAGTTCTGTTTATATAAATGAAATGGAAAGTGCCTTACAAATCTCTATCTTCTACAAGGTAGTTTTCACGAGTAGCACCAATAGTTGCACCCACGACGATCGCAGGTAAACCTGGAATATTGAAGATAGCAGTAAAATAATGTCAGTTAACAGTACAAATGTGTTCAAGTGTCAATATGTGAAGAAAAACTCCATGGTGTTGAGCAACCTGCTCTTTTTGAAACTAACTGTCTTATTTACCTTATCCTCGCGATTTACAATACAATGGGCCGCCAGCAATTACTTTTGTCAGTCAAATTTTTGACTTCCAGCATGTTGACATTGTTGTTCAAGCCACCATTTGATTTTCAGTGGGATAATAATAATGTTGAAAACATCTCCACTAAGGATTTCTAGTGATCAATAGATATAAAATGGATCTACTACAATTGTAAATTGCAATTTCAGTGTGCATTTGCGGCAACCATCATTATATTTACATTTAAACACACAATGACATATGTTCCTGTGTTGTATTTGTATTACGCGGGTTTTGGATGTCGACTTTTTCAATGATGCACTGCATATGTGGCTTCTTCCTGGCAACAGTTGCAGGTGCATCATATTGTGAATCGATTGATTTCGAAATTTATCATGTACTGATTGCAGAAAGAATTGTATCTGTAGGCGTTACCATGGTTACTAATTCAAATTTCCATTCAATGCAATGACTTACCCCATGCAAAAAGACATGCCTTGAGCATAAATCTCTGGACGTAACTATCCACTACTTTAATAAATAGCAGATACATATTCACCCCCTCGATACCCATCCAAGCCAAAGACGCCAATGTAAAGTACTGAAGTGTCGCAGCCAGGATGCTACAACTTATTAATCCCAACTCAGCTACGTATCTCTCCGTATCGACAGCGATCATTACGATGAATACTATGTACAGACCAAGAAGGGCACAGCAAAGATTTAGCAGGATTTTGTTGGGTTGTTTTGCACGAAGTTTTCTGAAATGAAATATATTGGACATATTATTATTATTTGTGATATCACTAACATGCTTGCAAGTTCTATGTGAGAAATGTACGAGCACGATGAGGTATTCATTCAGTCCGGTATTCAGACATTGTGTATCTATTTATGACAAAATACTCTGAACTCGATACAAGTCCTGTTATGTGTCATTAGAAATGCTGTTGCATTATGGGAAGGTTTTGTTATCAATTGGTAAAGCTTTAAAGTTCTTTCAAGAAAATGGTATACAAATATTAACTGTCTATGAGTGTGATGGTCGAAATATAATCACGAGGTGAAAGATGGATTGTTCCATTCCACGAGCCGGAACGGCGAGTGGAATGGAACAATACATATTTCACCGAGTGATTATATTTCGACTAACAGTTAATATTTGTTTTATATCACTCATGCATAAATTCTATTCCTAAAATACTATTTAAGGTTGGAAATACATTTTTTCATCAACATAACACCATGTTTTGCCGTGATATACTTCACATTTTGGGGTCCACCTCAACTAAATCGGCGAGTCCAAGAGTCAGCGCACGGCTTGGCGCAGGCGCACTACGGCAGAGCACTATGATAGTAAAGACTATCACACGGAGAGGGTGATGGTAAAAATGGCAAATGGTAATCAACCAATGAACTGTCTAGAATTTATGTATGAGTGATATAATGTCACCTATCTTACTAAGAATACAAAATAGCATACTAGGTAACTATTACTATAGATGTCAAAATGGCGCCTGATGTAGCTGGCTGCACCACACATCTGCTCTGATATTATTTTATTATTTAAGTGTTTTTAAGCTGTTTTCACTACTTCATATGAACTATATAGTGAATTGTGAGTACTTATTTGATCTGTTGTGAATGATACATTACATCTCATGAACTTTGATAGCAGTTTTGGATGACTTTGAAACTCTGTGTATATCACCCTATGATACCAGGCTGCTGAATTCTGCTTAAGCTTACTTACATGTAAGCTTACATGACCCAAGGTTTCTATTGATCATTGACTCATGCCACTTCAAGTTAAACTTATTCGAATTGATGCTATATTGCAGTGCTATTGTGCGTTCTTGTGTTCTAGCAATGCCTCCCTTGACCTACGATCGTCAAACACTTCTGTCAATCAGAGAGAACTTGTCTTCATCTGAACTTAGAATTGATAAACAATCATGGAGCAGACTAAATGAACTCAATATCTGTACAACTAAAACGCGTCGGGGATGTAGAGCTGGAAGGCTGAAGCAAAGAAACATCCCTACCCACATCCACTCTCATTCTACTTCACGTAAGACTGATGACAGGTGTCTGCGTTCAAGTGATAGTGACAACCCAGCAAACACAAAAACGTTTTAAAAACGTTTTAAATAAGTTATATGTTGGCTTTTGGTTTAGGTAAAAATGTTTTAATAACATAAAAATGTCGGGTTATATAAAGGTCATGATAACGTTTTAAAACGTTTTGTATGCAAACACACTACAACAATATTTTGAAATGTTTTCAAAAAATGTTATTCTAAACTATTTTTGCAAACATTTTTGCCAAATATTGTGTCAATACTTAAATAACATTATGTTGAAATATTTGAACCCAGCAAACACAGAAATGTTCTTAAAATGTTTTTTTCAAAACCTTTTTATAACATTTAAATGTCGGGTTATATAAAGGTCATGAAAACGTTTTAAAAACATTGAAAATATTTTTGGGAAACATTTTTCGCAAAATATTTTTTCAACCCCAAAATAACATTCTGTTTAGAAAGTTTTGTATCAAGTTTTCAAGAATGTTTTTGGAATAATATTAAAACGTTTTTATACCATTTATATAACCCGACATTTAAACGTTTTTGTAAAACATTTTTGTTTGCTGAGCAGTAGATTATCAAAAATGTTTTTAAGGTTATGAAAACGTTTTATACTCTTAATATACCCTTTATATAACCCGACATTTAAACGTTTTCTGACAACCTTTTATAACCTTTTGCGAATGATGTCGAAAACGTTTTGTGTTTGCTGGGAACCTGATTCAAGTCCCATTGCAGCCAGCTACCAATGGTCATGCCCCTCAAGTTAAGTTTGGGACATGGAATGCTCGATCAGTGAAGTGCAAAACAGCCTCTCTATGTGACTTTATAATCACACATAACATTGATATAATGGCCGTTTCTGAGACGTGGCTAACGAATGATGAACGCTCATGCCGTGCACTTGCTGACATTAGGAACACGCTGCTTAGTTCCATCATATTCCAAGAGAACAACGTGGTGGTGGTGTCGGTGTCATCCTTCGCAAGGGTTTTGAAGTGAAGATAAATACAACTCTTGTGTATAAGTCACTGGAGTACATGGACCTAACAGTGTCATCCTCTTGTGCGTCGTCATCTCCAGTTCGACTCTTTATTGTGTATAGACCATCCTACTCAAAGAAAAATAGGATAACAAGCACTATGTTCTTCTCTGATTTCTCCTCACTCCTTGAGTGTGTTAATAACATTCCAGGACGAGTTGTTCTAGCAGGAGACTTTAACGTTCACATGGATGATACTGAGGATAGTGATACTAAGACCATGTGTAATATCTTGAAACTGAATGGTCTTGAGCAGCATGTGGACGGTCCCACTCATATTAGTGGGCACACGTTGGACCTTATTATTACCAGAGACTGTGATGATCTAGTGTCCCCTGTTGATATCTGTCGTGATCTTCCACCCGATCATTTTGCTACCGTATGCTCCCTGAGGATGGCTAGACCCAAGTCAGTGAAACATACCATGACTTTCCGCAAATTTCGCCAAATAAACATAGAAGATTTTTGTCAGGACATTTCGACCTCCTCTCTTATAACAAAACCGGCATCTGATCTTGCATCGCGCGTCGAGCAGTATAATAATGTGTTGACAGAGCTTCTTGACAAGCACCCCACTGTAGTGGAACGCTCCATCACACTGAGACCAAATGCGCCCTGGTTTAATGACTCTCTTCATGACTTGAAACGTAAGAAGCGTGCACTTGATAGAAAATGGAACTCTACTAAACTTGAAGTGCACAGGCAAATGTACAAGGATGCCTGTCATACGTACAAGCTGTCTCTTGAGCAGGCTAAGACTGAGTATCACCGATCCCAAATCGAAAATTGTGAGCAGGGTAAACTGTTCCAACTGGTTGACAAAATGTTGGCAGCTAAGCCAGCTAAAATTCTGCCTGCTCATGACTCTTCGAGAGACCTCGCTGACAGTTTTTCCCAATTCTTCGCTGACAAGGTTAAGAAGGTGAAGGAAGCACTGGCTGATTCTACAGATATTGACAGTGTGAATAGCGATGAACTTGGTGCTGTGACACCACTGAAAGAATTTGATGAAATGTCCCAGGATCAGGTGAAAAAGATCATCATGGAGTCAAGTTCAAAAGCTTGTCCTCTTGACCCCATCCCAACATGGCTGCTGAAGCAGTGTATTTATGTGCTTTTACCAGTAATCACTGATATCATCAATACTTCCTTGTCGTCAGGCAACGTTCCACTAGCTTTCAAAGAGGCTCGTGTGACCCCAATAATAAAGAAGGCCAATCTCGAACCCAATTGTCTGAAGAACTACCGACCAGTGTCGAATCTCTCGTTCCTGTCTAAAACTGTTGAGCGTTCAGTTGCATCCCAGTTGTCAAGTCATCTTGAGCGCAATGAACTTTATGGTGATAGACAATCTGCATATCGCAAACATCATTCTACTGAGACAGCTCTGGTTCGCGTTACCAATGATATCCTGCAAGCAGTAGATGTGCATGGTGAAGTAGTTTTGGTTCTTTAGATCTGACTGCTGCTTTTGACGTTATCAATCATGATGTGCTATTGCAACGTATGGAAAATCGTTATGGAATGTCTGACTCTGTCCTCGATTGGTTCAGATCGTACCTCTCCGGTAGAGTTCAGTCAGTGGTCATCAACGGTATCCAATCTGAGCCTTCTGTGCTGGCTGACGGTGTGCCTCAGGGTTCAGTACTAGGACCCATTGGCTTTTCAATGTACACTGCTCCCTTGGAAGATATTATAAGATCTCATGTTGGAGTGCAGCTTATGGTATATGCAGATGACACACAACTGTATATGATCATGAATTCAGTTAATAGAGATCAAGTCATTTCTCACTTGGAGAATTGTGTCAGTGATGTGAAGCAATGGATGATTTCAAACAGACTGATGTTGAGTGATGGAAAGACGGAAATCCTTCATATTACATCCAAATTTGTCAAGAACATCACGCCAATGGATTATTTTCAAATAGGTTCCTGTGATGTTAGCCCTGTTTCTAAAGCACGCAATTTAGGTGTCATTCTTGACCATCAGCTGACTTTGTCCTCTCATGTAAACTCGGTGTGCCAGTCGGCAAATATGGCTCTCAGGAAGATCGGACAAATTCGCAAATTTCTCAATCTCGCTACAGCAGAGAAATTGGTTCACGCCTTTGTTAGTTCTAGGCTGGACTACTGCAATGGGGACTGCTCTATAATCCGAAGGTTCTATAATCCGAAGGTTCTTTAGTCCGAAGGTTCGCTAGTCCGAACACGTGTTCATAGCATTCGTTAGTCCGAATTTTAAAAGAGGTTCTCTAGTCCGAAAAAAAATTGAAAAGAGGTTCTTTATTCCGACGGTTCTTTATTTCGAAGGTTCTATAGTCCGAATTTTAAAAAGGGTTCTCTAGTCCGAATATGAAAGTAGTCTCTATAGTCCGAATTTAAAAAGGGGTTCTATAGTCCGAATATAAAAATAGGCTCTATAGTCCGAATTTTAAAAAGGGTTCTATAGTCCGAATATAGAAATAGGCTCTATAATCCGAATTCAAAAAAGGGTTCTCTAGTCCGAAATTGTAAAACGGTTCTATAGTCCGAAACGGATACCGTGTTCTTTAGTCCGAATCAGTAAAAAAGGTTCTATAGTCCGAATTTTTAAAACATTAACATATACTGCGCCCTCTAGCTAGATAATACTAAAGCAGAGTCTACGGCAAACGGGATGACGCTACTGCTATTAAAAGGGCCCACACCACCAAATCACGATGTAATGACGATATAATGTAGATGGATTCCGGTAAAAACAAAAATCTTTGTAGAGATATTTTGGCCTTTCTGTGGAAAAAAAGAGATTCATGTTATAGCTTAAATAAATATTTGAGACCAAAAAGTTGCATAACACAATTTTTGAATAAAGTAGGCCCTCGGATTGAAAAATGGCCAGAAACGGTTTTTCAGGGAGAACGGGTCGAAAATGATGATCAATTAATCACAAGACTACCCGTACATTGAAACATTTTACACCCCGGCACCCCCCCCATCGCAAGATAAAACTATACTTTAACTATTCTGTAAACTAATTTGTTTAAATAACTAAAATTTGTTTAAATGAAACAGCCGCAGCATTTACATGGCGGGATGCATTGGCTACCAGTGAACAGTAGAATCACCTTTAAGATATTACTTCTCACGTACAAGGCATTGCACGGGCTTGCCCCGCGTTACATAACGGAACTGCTTCAGGAATACGTCCCATCACGCTCGCTAAGATCGGCTTCCATGCAACTGCTGAAGCAGCCCAAGTCATCAACATCATATGGGCGTAGGTCTTTCGCAGTTGCTGCCCCTGCACTTTGGAATAGTATACCATTATCTCTCAAATTAGCCCCCTCTGTGGACAGATTTAAAGCAATGCTTAAGACGCATCTTTTTAATTCCTAGTGTATTTTAATCATGTATTTATGAATATTGTACTGTAGAGTACTGTATTGTAATTCTGCTTGGCTGGACTTACTATTTGCGATGGCTGCGGTATCGCGTCGTGTCCGCGGCGTGTCGTCGGGCTGACTGGTCTTGGGTTGGCTCTGTTTTTCCTGACCTGTGGTGTCGCGATGGTACATGTGATTTATGTTGCAGGGAGGAGCCATCTTTGGTTCGCGGAGGGGACTGCGCCACGGCTTGTCCGGGAGTTGCGATCCGGCCATCAGGAGGTCCCTCGACGACTCTCGTGTGACGTCACATCTGCCGTCGTGGTGTCGCGGGTCGGGAGTGTGGAGCCGATTCGGGATCTGGTGATTTGTCGTGGATGTGGCATGGTGCCGTTGCCGTCATGGGTGGTGGGTTCGGTTGGGTAGGGTTATGGTTTGGTACAACTATCTTTTATCATGTTTAAAATTATGTACATTGGCAAATTGGTTTTTTAAACATTATTGCTGCAATATTTTGGTTGTTTTTTAGATTACTTTTAAGGTGTAGTTTTTAATATACAGTGTCATTTTTATATTGTTTATTTTATGTATGTGCATTTTCCTTTTCTTTTTTTTAGTTGTTCAATGTAAAGCGCAATGGGGCATCTGCGATGCAAATTGCGCTATAGAAATATTGGTTTATTACTATTATTATTGTACTTTCTATCATGTTATATCAATACACTATATATATGGTAAGTGTGTGTATTTAAAAAAAACCAAAGATTAGGGAGAACGATTCTTCCCAGAAATCTCGGGAATATAACCTTGATGGAGGAGGAGCAGATTTAAGTTGGCTGATAATTGGCTACGCTGCATTCACATAATGAAGACCAAAGGATGCTTAAAGGCATTCCTACAATGCACTATGATTGGGAAATTTGATCAATGTAACCAAATTTTAAAGACAAAGTCTACATTGCCACACACACAAAATGGTAATTTTAAAACTGCAGCCAACGAGCTAATAGCTGAGACTTTAATATAACTTATATTTGACTTTCTTACAGGAAACATTCATATTGTCCAGCCTCCCGCTGCATTAATTTTATTTATAAGTCTCAATGTTTTGAATGTTAAATTAAAGGATGAAAACACCAGATATTTGCACACAATCCCAATGCAAGGTATGGTCAACTATGCCACATGTGTACAAAAGCCAGACATACAAGGTCAGAAACCCCATTGGGTTATGGGAATGTCTTTAAACATCCTCTGAACGAAGACGACCGCATGCTTTCAATTATCAGGATAATTCAGATATACCCAGGCATTTTCTGAGTTGCCATAATCTATAATTTGATGTCACTTACCTGTTCGATATGTAGGAGATAGTAGTTGCTATGATTCCTAAGATAGACAACGAACATCCCACATAGCTAAGTACCTCAAGAATCTTATCCTGTGTGGCTGTCAAAGTGGCCTGACTGTTAATATCCTGAAAGAGTACAGTTAGAATTACTTTAGAAAATCACCCTTTAAACACAACATTTGTCACTTATGTCTACTTTGTTGAAAAATGATTTTAATCAAATTAAGTGGACCCACTCTACCACATGCAATCTTAGAAATATTTGTTCGAACACTTTTAAGGCCTTATTGGAAATGGTCCCCCTTCTACCCCCGTACAATGTTGGCATGCCCAATATGCTAATCTTCACCATATCTTCTCCCAACATTGTTTGGTGGGGAAAGGGGAGGGGGCATGCTTAAGATGGACATTGAGACAACACTATTATAATATTCTTAGTTTCCAGTGACTCATATAGCGTGCGCACTATGCTAAGAAGAACATAGGGATAGGGAACAGTGGGTGTTCGAACACATTTTTCCGGGATTGTGGCAAAACCTTCTTTTGACAGAGACAAACGAGACTTTTTATGAAATCCATAATGTATGATTACAGTACAATTTAAAGTTTGTTATTCTTTACCAAACAACTGTCAAGGCGGTTTTCTGATGAATTTCAGCCCCCCACCCAAAAAAAAAGGTGAAAATAAAATAAAAACACTTAGCCGCTTAACTCTGGAGCTCTATGGGGGAACTGGCGAATAATCAAAAGTGACAGAAATAATCAAAGCTCTTACATTTTACTGCTATTAAAGCACTTCAGGCTTTAATAGTCTTTCACGGGGTATTTAATTACAGTTGTGCAAATAGTAGAAATTCGAGAAAAAAATTGAGGGCGTCCTTGTGAGCAAATCACACATTATTGCTTTAATAATCAGAAATAAGTGTATCTTTGCTTACCATCAAGACAGCAAAGTTGGTTAAATGATTGCATTCGCATATCACAGTGCCGGAAGTGAAGTTTGCCAAATTACACCCGTCTGTTGACCAATCTCCTTTACCATTATTAGCATCAAAATCCCAGAATACGCATGTATGATTGGTTGATTTACTGGCGTCCTACACATCAAAATGGTACAAAGGTGTTAATCGTTTAGATAACACTGTAAAAATTGTGTAAAGTTACAATTAGTACTTTAATGAAATTTCTAGCTACTAGCTACTTGTATAGCTTATTCTTCTAAAAAATCTATAATAGTAGTATCATTTCTTGTGACGACCACATTACCAACACCAACATCGTGCACCACTAATACCAACAACACCTGGTATTGATTTTGTGGTTAGATTTGGTATTGGTATGGTTAGAACTCTTGATATTGGTGCCGTTAGATAACTTGGTATTGACGCAGAGGATGATTTAAGCACTTCCCAGCAAGTCTTGCGGTTAGCACAGCTGTGTGAGTGAACATGACACCACTGCCCGCCCACTGCATACACACGTGCATGGTTAAATTTGAATTTGGACAGATATATTTACAATAAAAACACCTTCAAAAAGTTGGTCGATTTCATATTTTATGTTATCTACAGAAGGTGTGAATTATCCTTCATGCATACATCACTTTAGATCTGAAATCGACCAATTAATAATGACAGTGACACACGGGCAATTCTAAAACAACATCTTTTGCACAGTGTTCAATGGGATTTGAAAAGTAAAGTGGCAGTTGAAACTCGAGTGATAACACTTTTACAGTGCATGATGGTGCTTCCTTAAATCGTCCTCTGGTATTGACGTTAGTATCGGGGGTGGTGTAAGTGATATTTTTCATGTCGGTGTTTGTTGATAAATCGATGGTGTTGTTGTTCTTGTTGGCGTTGTCGATGGAGGTAAAAGCAAATCATATACATACATTCAAAGGTTTCATATATGTCCGGACAGGGTCCTTCAGATTCTCAATCTTATGATCTTCAATTGCACAAGACATGATGCGTGTATTGACACGACGAAATATAGTCCCATCACTGTTTTCATTAAAAGCATTGACGGCAGCGGAAATAAATAGTGAACTGTCGTCAAACATGGTGAAACTAACACGAACGCTATCGTAGTCCACGTCGTTGTTAGTTGATCCAACTGGTGTGAACATGAGAAAGAAGAGGAAAAGGTTGCGTCACAGTTAGTGCCAAAAGAATGGAAGGAAACGGAGGTCTTAACGAATAAAAATTCTAATTACAATGATTACCGAAAACGTAAAGTGAAAACCAATATAGAATATTTTAACCTAACTTGATCCTTATCCCTGACCATAATATATTATATGTCTTAGTATTTCCCAGTTGTGGCGTCAGTCTCATTTCCTAAAGGCTAAAGCTACCTATTGTCTGAACATACTCCTTGCCACTAACCCTTTGTTTGAGCGAAAAGCCTCTATTCTAAGAAAAGTACTATGCTGTGCTCGAGTAATATAGTTATTGTACAACTACATTAAAGACCCATTCAGTGATCCCAGCGCAAGTGTACAAAAAATAAAATTGTTTATAAATTACTTAAAAGTGAAGAATAAGTCATTCAAATTGTCATTGGTATTTTTGAAATGACAAATTTGGCAAAAAAACGAAGAAAGCAGCAGTACTGACGAAGTTGAAGCCCCATTCAAATACATGTAGCTAATTTAGATACTGTCAGTATCTAAATTACAGATTCATGTAAAATGTCTTATTTTGTCTTAAATACACGGCTTTCGGCTGAACCACTCGTAGGCTATGTTAGCACATCTATGACAATGACAAAGGTACCAAAATCGGAATTTTGATGATTTTTGTGATCGTAGCAAGTCACTGAATGGGCCTTTAAATTAATATCGAAAAGGGATCAAGATATGCAATTTTACCGTATATGACATTGATACGATGTAACATGACATAAGCAAAATGGAGTAGAGAATAATGTTTTTCCTACCTGACGTAAGAATGTCTTCAGGCAGTACAATCAACGTATCAGCATTAGTTTCATAATCATTCCTTGCGAGTAGTTCATCGCTTCCCCACAAAACAAACATTGAATTGTCGGTCACACTAGACTGAGCGTTGTTGTCTACGGCACCAAAGCCTAATCCTCGTTGCAGAACATCTGTTGAGAAATCGAGAACTTCGACCACGACGCTGGTACCAACATCCCTGAAGGACATATTTGCGGGAAGTTCCACGCGTTGAAGTTGCATTTCTAAAGCTTGAATAGTCCTACTGGCGGCACCATTAAGGTCTTGTGCCTCTTGAATATATTCCTGGTTAACGTCGTGAAGATGATCGATGACATCTACAAAGGTTTGAGTGATCTGAAATAACGATATCCAATTAAACATTTTCAGATGGTATTATAATTAAAGACAGAGATAAAAAGAATTTATCGCGTCTGGCGTCATCTGTATATCAAATTCGAGCACGGTTTGTTTACAAGTGTCGTGATGATGACTTGCTGAACGCGGCGGTATAACCGGGCGCTTTATTGTTAATTTTGCACCTTCAAACATGCAAACCATGCATGGCTTTAACACGCAGTTCTATGGGTGGACATATGGGAGGACAATTTTTAAATTATGATAATATGTCGAACTTTGCTCTGTTGATCTACAAAGACAATTTGGCCGATTCCATTTAGGTGCAAGTTGGGACATGTGTAAACATTACAAATATGCAAAAAAAAATCAGGTTTGAAAAAAAATAACCAATTTCATATTATATGATCGTACATTATGGCTTTAACCTGTGTAAACCAATCAAGGATCGTAATTGACAGTGACATCAGACGCGATAAATTCTTTTTATCTCTGTCTTTAATTATACCGTATATTAAATTCAAATTGTTTCAGAATCTCCTATTTTCCATACTCTGTAACGTTATGAAAAGAACACCTCAAGGTTACAATAATCCAGTGTGAAGGAAACAAACACATATGAATATCACGGAGGGTGTTTAGATTAAACGGAGAGGGATTATATTAAAATAATAGATGAAAGTATATGTAAAGTGCAATACCTCCACGTCTGTGGTATTCAAGGCCGCCACTTCTTGCAGGATATTGGCTGTGCTCTGTATACCATCCGTTTTAATTTCAGTAACGTTCTGTGTCAGGTATTCAACTTGCATTGTAACTTCCTTTACATTCTCAGTCGTTACTTCAACCTGTATTATACAATGCAAATATCAGAAAAAAGCTGACCAATTTGAAAACTATTTATGTGTAACCAATGGCTAATTTGAAAGCTCTTATGCCAATGATAGTAACACTATAGCTATTATTTTCTATTTTCTACTGTAATGTAATGCATAAGAAAGTTTGGTATGTTTCATTTTATACTTGGTCACTGTGTCTAGATTTCAAAGATGGGACAGTTGCATTTTAAATAAGGCTCTTTTTACTCCCGAGTGCGTCCGTAGCATAACCCATCGTTGATTTTCCTAGAAACAGAAGATGTCTGAAATGTTGTGGCGATTTGCGGGCTTGACACACACCCCCCACACCCGCCCCACACCCCCCCCCCTCAACAACAAACAAACGGAACCATACATACATACCTCATCTAGTTTACTCAGAATCTCGTCATTTGTTCTATTTCCACCACAGTTGAGCTCGGGCTGAAATGTTGCTACGGAAAACAAAACCGCTTCACATGTTGCCGTGGCAATAGGCTCACCCTCTGTAAACGGATAAAATAGACATAAATTCTCATAGTTTCAAAATCAAAATCAAATTCAGAAAATGAAACGCGCATAGCTTTACCCTCCCCACACTCCCAGCACCCCGCCAGCACCCTCACCCCAACATATACCCGGACACACAGGTGGAAAGTAATACAATGTTACCTTTATTGGTGTACCATGGACATACACCTGTTGAGTTAACTGTCTCTCCTGTTGAAGCTGTCTCGAATGTAACTTCTCCGTAAATCGTTCGCCAGTCAAATGAAAAACATACATCTGGAAAAACATCAGAAGAATTTAATCAGAAAGAGCAAAGAAAAGCTATGAAAAAATATATCATTCACAATGTCCAATAAATGATTGTTAACGGTACTAAAGGATTCATTACTTCAATTACAACGTGTTGTACTTTCTTTCAACACGTTGTAATTGAAGTAATTTAACGGTACTAACGGATTCCTTACTTCAATTACAATGTGTTGTACTTTCAAGTGCGCTAATACGTTAACATTTAATTGGCGTGCTGGTAGCTGAAGGACATTTTCTCAAAGTGGTTCATAAGTGTTCCCTTTTCTTTCACAACTCCGTGACTCCGCATTATTGCTATGCACCATCAGAGAAATCGCTGTGACTTAAAACTTAAATCTTTCAGCTCAAAAACTTACCCGTGCTTTTCACAATGATCGATTCAGACAAAAACCCTTGTGAATTTTTTGCCATATTGACCATTGCATTTGTCAATGTATCACGAGTCCCTTCAAAACTCGTGAAAGAAATAATACTGCTATTGTAAAAGTTCATATTAATTTCCGCGATGACACTACCAGGCCTTGTACTGACCACTGTTGCCACAGGGGTATTTGATCCGGCAAAGGCTTCCGAATTTTGCAGACCGTCATTTACCTGTAGGTGGCAATACGATGAACAAGTGTTATTTTCGTCATTCTGATATTTGGCATCAAAATTGGGTTTCTTGATCAAAGTGGTACGCATAATGCTTTTAGAAGGACTTTGAAATGAAACATTACGCAAAATTTTTAATAAAATAAAATACTTAATGCTTATACAATCTTTTCTACAATTTCCCCATACAAAATGAACAATACATTCGTCGCAGTTCGTGTGTTGCTGCTTTCTTTCTCTCATTTACATTTTTCTGCGGTAGCGAGTTTAGATGTGCAATGCCATGCCCATTACAAACAACTACTTGTTTTTTAGACTATGCCATAATCGATATTTGGAAAATATAAAATACGTTATCAATCATGATGAACTCATTCAGTTGAACTCGAAATTATACAGCTTCTATCACTAGTAAAGTAGACAATAAATGGCTTAGCAACAGTATAAAAGTAAAATATACATATATCTTGGTGTAATTATAAAGAGGGCTCACTTACTGATTCTGATTTTGGGATATACCAGTGCTAACAAACAGTGGGAGTGACAGAAAACATCAGATGTGAAAATCTATCAATTGTACACAATTGTATGTATTAGCCAGAGTATGGGCAAGTTACTGCTACCCAACCCACCACTACTAGTGTTGTTGTTCTTCATATTTCTGTACTTTCATGGTCAATATGTATGTTTCAGCCGCACTTCTATTACTTACAAATGTTTCGATAGATGCTTCAATTTCAGTCATATTTGCCTCAACATAGGGAGTGTCGAATGTTGCTTCAATTGGAAACGTGTCGAGATCTGCAAAAAAAATATATAATGTACTGTATATTTCAATCTTTCACAATTACTTTCCGGTCCGTTCTATACATTGACCATGTTGACATGCTATTATGAACTATATATCATATATTGCTTGTGGCTCGCTTAAAAGTAGCTGTATGATAGTAAAGAGATTCATTTGGTAGGATTGTTGAGATCATAAACTAATACTTTTGTTAGCCGAATCAAAGGAAATACTACTCACGAATCTGAGCTTTCGCCATCTTGGGGCAAGAACTCACTCAACCGTGACGAGGGTGCACACTTTCTAGATCATGTATATGACCCACTGCTAAAATCAACATCACTTCCGGGTAACGAGGATGCGCCGTTAGCAACCAAGTCTCGCGGGAAAAGCAGTGGACCAGTTCATCTGCGATCAAGCCATCAGCCAAGATGGAGAAAGCTCAGATTCGTGAGTAGTATATCCTTTGATTCGGCTAACAAAAGTATTAGTTTATAGCTGTATGATATATCTGAAGTGCTGATGTTTAAAAAAAAACATTACGACAGCTGAGGTTAGATCATGCCTAGATACTTACCTTTCAAAGTAAGGGTCACTTGGTTTGTGTTCACAATAGATCCATCACTTCCAAAAGCAGTGGCGTAATAGTATCCTTGGTCGACTGCAGTAGCTCGATATACTCTAAGAGTCGTCTGATCGGATCCCGCGACTATTTCTACGTTGTCTTTGAACCATAGAATTTGTCGGATGTTTTCAAATGCAACTGTAAATGTTGCTGTACTGAAAGATTCGATATCCTGTGATGTTGGTTGGGTAACAACAGATGGTGGACCTATCAAACGTGTGAAAATAAATACAAAGGAAACGTCAGTTCTAAGGTAATCTTCTTTTTACGGGAATTGCAAAAAACACCATGCCATTGTACAAATTTACAATTAAATAAAGTCATGTCTAACCAGTAGTACAATTACACACCTAAACACCCCCTCATACACGCCCTCAACCCCATCCTTCACCACCCCACACACACCAAGCACCGTTTATAAATAAATTGATATTACGCTTACCGATAGGTTGCATCATTAGATTGCAATTACTTCCCGTCCAACGTGTCGCACATTCGCATACATAGCCAACTGCAGTAGCATTATCAGTTGTACAAATTCCACCATTGAGACAAGGCTGTGCATTACAAGGATCCACGACTGAAAAATAAAATGTCAAATCATTCAATCATTAACATGAACGTATTTCAATTTTACTTGAGCTGTGTTTAAGTATTAGACAGATAAAATCTAAAATAAACATGATATAATCGTGACAAAGATGGCATTCTAGCATTTATAGCGAACCAAAACGAGGAGAGGAAGTTTGATTCTAGGTAATATAATGTAGGAATTCATTCATTACATCCACATTGTTCATTAACTGAAACATTGGGAGAAAATATTGTTTTAGTACACTGACAGCCATTTCAACTACTAAAAATGCTACCAACAAGAATGTTAGTAATATTGTAGATGTGTTATTCCAGTCAAAGGCGATGTTTGTCTATAATTCAACACATTGTCTGTTCTCTTTGAAATCCATCCGATTTGTATTGTGTTTTCAGAATAGCCTTCCTGAGAATGCAAATATACGTACAAATGGTAAACTACTTGAACAGCTAGGTTATGCACAAAGGTACACAGTAGCCGTGATTTTAATGTGTCCCAATTTGTCATTTATTGTCCCATTTGTAGTAATTTTAAGGCCACATCACTCTTGTCCCCATTATACCCATGAAAAAATTTCGGGGGGTGGGGCAATTACGAAAACATAAGAATGAAGCATATATACAATCCATAAATGGCATAATCACTAAAGAGATATATATCAATCATAATATTATAGTAAATTTCAACAAGTAACTCACATGTACAAGTAATTCCGTCTCCTACATAATTGTCTTCCTCTCTACATATACACATATATCCACCATCAGTATTGACACAGACAGCGTTGTCATTGCATTGATTCAGAGACGCATTTACACATTCATTGGCGTCTAGGCAAAGCGTTCCAAATATAGGGGAGGTTTGAAGCTGGTATCCATCCGGACACACACATGTGTATGAGCCAATGAAATCGTTACAGATAGTTCCAGGTATGCAATCATTAGTAGCGTTAGAAGCACACTCATCAAAGTCTATTGTAGAAAAACAAGAATGTTAATGAGCCTCTTTGAGTGACGTAAAACTAATTTGATACACCTTACGTCAGATAAGCTTTAAACCTCTAACAATATTTTATTAATATCATCCTGATTACAGCATACTGACGAATTGTAGATAATTACACACGGTCCGCGTCCGTTTACCGCTTTGTATTATATTGAATGACTATAGAGGGCGTAAAGCCGTTTTTACCTCATATGTCTTTATACCCTGCGGTATTTACATAAGAACAGTTTATAACCTGGGATCCGTCCGTGTGTGGTGTTCATAACGATCTTTATTAAGACGAGTGGGATGGCAAAACCAATATTGTTTCCAGTTTTAACCATTTACCTATAATAAAACTGCAGTACTTGCTTACCTTGAACAGTAACAGTGAATAATGTTGTAGCAATGTTTCCATATGGGTCAACAGCAGTATAAGTAACTTCGGTCTCACCAATTGAGAAAGTGTCACCAGGGTCATAATTTGATGTCAGTGACCAAATTCCCGAGTTGTCATTCACAACTGGGTCATCCCATGTCACACTGGCCGTTATTTCATTTGCACCTGCTGTAGCAATTACGTCTGATACGATGGCGAAAACAGGATCTACATTATCTGTAGCATGGGGTAAATATAAAACAGAACTGCAATTGTAAATATTGTTCATTTTGAACAATTCCTATAACACACGAAGTTTTTGAACTCACGTTTTAGTGACGTTTCACCACTACACTAGTGGCTTCTTTAGACTGGCAACTCATCACATATGTCTGTTCCCTTTAATGGGTAACAGGATACACCGTAGAGGGCGTGATAAGTTGGTCACGTCCCTGGCCGTCCCTTTGGCACCAGAGCACCAAAAAGAGATTGCGATATTTGAGTCCACACCATTTACTTGTGCAAATCGCAAATCCTGTATCACAGATATTCACAAATCGGCCATCACTGATCATGTTGCCTCTACAAATCACTCAATCAATTGGGATGAATCCAAAGTCATTGATCGTGAAGCTGATAAGACCACCAGGTGGCTCAAAGAAGCCATTTGGAATTGGATCCGCAGAAAAGGACATGAAACTCTAAACAAGGACGAGGGGGCCTACGCACTCAACAACATCTTTGACCAACTCATCACGCCCTCTACGGTGTCTCCTGTTACCCATAAAAGGAAACAGTCAGATGTGATGAGTTACATAAGAATTATAAGAATTGTTCAAAATGAACAATATTTACAGTTGAAATCAACATTCCTAATGAACTTGTTCAAAGAACTGCAATTTAGTAATAAGATTACACAATATACTTCTCTAGACAAATATATTTTTTGCTTAGCAAGTAAAGTCTTCTGTTTATTTTGTTAAATAAAAATGGCAGTACAATAACATCAGTGTGTGATAAATAACACCTTAAGATTAAGACTATAAAGATCACATCACCTCAGTAATAAACACAACGCATACCTGTAACAGTTACAAGAATTGTAGATGAAGCACTATTCCCTGCGGCATCAATAGCCAAGTATACGACGTATGTTTCACCAATAGGAAATTCATCTCCTGGACTATGGGTAGATGTCAATGTATAGGAACCAGAGTTATCTTCAACTGTTGGCAAAGTCCATGTGATTGATGTGGTTGCTTTGGTTGGGTCAGCATCAGATTCAATTAAGTTGGTCGAAAGCACCAGAACTGGGGTTTCATTATCTGTTCAAAACATGAAAAATAGCTTACGACTGTTAAAATAAACCTTCTCTTTTAGATCTCGTTAGTACCGTGAAATTAACATTTGATACGAATAAAATGAGGTAATTATACCCTCGAGTAATCTTCTATAACTAACTGTAATAGACATATCATGTTATATGTCAAGGGTATTCCAGAATCTATAAAGGTAACTGCGGACGGATTGGGACCAATATAGTAAATAACCTAACGCTTGAAACTCTGCAAAACCTGATTGGAGCCTAATGTACTGGTAACATTCCATCCCACTCTAGCTACACACGCAACACACACTGATCAACAATGATCGGGCGAATTACCATTATTTGTAAAACCAAACTTAAGTTTACCTATGACGGTGACAGTGAATGCGTAAGTCGCCATATTACTAGACGGGTCCGTCACCGAGATGATCACCACTGTGTCTCCAATCACAAAATCATCGCCTGGTACAAAATTCGATGTCATATCAAAAACTCCCGAGTTATCTGTAACATTAGGTTCTATCCATATAATTGATGCAGTAGGTTGTCCAGGATCAGTGTATGATGTGATATTGCTTGGTGCGTTGGTAATAATGGGGTTTTCCACATCTAGGAAATAAAATCGAGAATCACGTAAAATAATTAACTAGGATGAATCTTTTAGTAATCGGACATAACTACCCCTCTACAGGGTGTCCCAGAATGATTTGTACCGTGTTTGCAAAAATAACTAAAAATAGAAGACGGGCAGTGTATCTATTTTTGATACATGCATTATAATGCTGGACATGTCTCCTACTTATTCTGTGAATTTCAGCACGCTACCTTTATTTGTTTTGGCGTGGCATGCAATAATGTAAAATCAATGAAAAACTGCTTTTCATTTTCAGCGCAAACGACTCGCATACCCTTGAAAATGGCACGATACGATTAAATAAAGAACGTGGGATGTTTGGCACAGCATTTCGACGACAACTACTGTTGGGGTTGGGCCTTAAAGCTTGCCAGACAGCTGCAATCTTCGCTCTAGTTCTTGCAGTCTTACGAGCACCTGAAGCTTCACTCTGCCGATTCCTGACAGTTCTGTGCTCGTCAAACTTCTTTACGTTATACACTATCGCTCCTTTGATTGGAACGCGTGCTCGCGGAAATCGTCTAATGAATCTTCTTTGCGTCTCAACATAGCTGCCGGTTTGCCAGTAAGTTTTTGAAAGGAATCTACGCTGCTGCACAATAAATTGAGGAGCCATCTTTTCTGTACCACAACCAGTTCGACCTCTGCAAGCATTTCAAATTACATGGACCTCACACCATAATAACTAAAACTACCGCCAAAGAGAGAATGGGATTAGGCCGCAAATCTTTAATTCCATGTAATGATTGCTTCGTAACGTCATAAATAATAGATAGATATCGGCTATTTAGTGGAAATATGAACAGGGCACAACTAAAATACCTGCATAACTTTTTCCAAATAACTTTGTGCTGAACGGTTAGTAATGTTACAGATTTTCAAAATAGGTTGCGTTGTCAAAACATAGAATTCACCATTTTAAAAAAAACTACAATAACTTCTACGAGAACCGTCCAATTCTTAAAATCTAAAAAATCTGAGAAAGCTAAATATATGTAAAACTTAAAATGTAAAACAATATGAACATTTAACATGCCCTTCATACCTAAAAAATTCCATCTTTCCCGGTACAGATCATTCTGGGACACCCTGTATTTCTGTCTCAGAACGAGCTGGAAACAAGCATCATCAGACACGAACGTTACCAAGTTACTGCCTATTGTACACCACTTTTCATAATTCTGGCTGATTGCTTGTGTGTGTGTTATGTCGTTACAATTTTGTATACACTTCTTTGGTCTACATATTAAGAGAAGGACGCGTTTAACTGCCGAGATGAGTCTGTAGCTATAGCTATGTATGACTGAAATCCACACCAATTGGGAATGCATCTTTAGGACTTTGCTATTGAGAACATTCACATACATTTATTAAAATAAATATATAATTTAAACCCCTGAATTCAATTCAATATTGATCTCATTGTTTAACAGCATGATCATTCAACTATTCTCTCGTGATGTTCTAGGTGTATGAACAATGTCACGAGGAGTTTGTTTTTAATTATTTATCATAATTGTCACATTGTAAGACATGTAATACGATTTTACCTTGAACAGTCACAGAAAAGGAAACCGTAAACTGATATCCAGATGAATCTGTAGCCGTGTATATGACTGAAGTCACACCGATTGGGAATGAATCTTCAGGATTATGAGTTGCAGTCACAGTAAAGAACTCTGTATGGTTGGCAACTGTTGGTGGTGTCCATGTAACTATGGCTGTAGCTTGAGTTTTAGATGAGTTTACGAGCACGTCTGCCGGTGTGTTAGAAAATACTGCACTTGCTACACCTACAAGAAGAAAAAGAAAATAAGAAGAAGGAGAAGAAACAGAATAATAATAATAATAATAATAATAATAATAATAATAATAATAATAATAATAATAATAATAATAATAATAATAATAATAATAATAATAATAATAATAATAATAATAATAATAATAATAATAATAATAATAGTAATAATAATAATAATAATAGGAAGAAGACGCGACAATTGTCAAATGAATTTGATATTTTCAAAATGACCACAGAAAAACAACACCTTTTTATAAATATCGGTTCTGTGTCAGCTCCATTTACTTGCTTATTTTGCTTTAATAAATCAGTCACGTTTCGATGCATGTTTTCTTCTGAGCTATACATAAAGTTAAGATTACAATAACTGTACTTTTACCTGACATTTCACAAATATATCCACGGACAACTGTGCATCTTACGTCATTCCATCCTCCTAGGAAATAACCAGGTCTAGTAGCGGCGGTGATTACCATACAGTCTTCATTGCCTGCGTTATTAGGTTCACCGGGCTGAAAATTACTGAAAAAGAAAAACAGATTTACAACTTACTGAATGGTTTAAGCATACACACAAAGTTGTACTTAATTATCAGTTTATAAATATTGTGAATGAAGTTTAGCAATAATGATTTCCATATAGTCTTCAATGCCCGCGTTATTGGGCTCATTGGGCTGAAAATTACTGAAAGAGGATAACAGATTAGCAACTCAACAAAAGAGTGTCTGTGGTTGTGTTTATGGATATGTCGATGTGTGGGGTGTTACTGGTCATTTAATTGAGTGGCCCAGTATAAAAACGGCCCATGGCACATTTTTGAAAAATAGAGGGCGCTGTTGAAAAATGTCAAAGGTCACCAAAGGTCATCCATACAAACATAACACATCGTGAATGGAACTCGGGAATGTTGTCAATTTAATCTTTTAAGCATCAAATTTCTTATGTATTTTATTGAACATTCGTACATTTACAGTGCCGATTTCTCCCAATGACGAAAAATGTGCCATGGGCCGTTTTTATACTGGGCCACTCAATTGTGGTGGGGTGTTTGGTATGCACATTTGTCATTTTTATTGTGGTGTACTGTTTTGCATGCAATACAATGATTGAGTCTGTGCTTGATCTAAGTCCGGAATCTGTACACCTTTTTAAAACTGATATACCATGTATACTTACGTGTAAAGATAGTCCACCCCGTTTTCCCTTGCAATAGTTCCATCAAGCCACACAAATGTATCTTCAGTAGTAATATCAGTCAAACCAATCCAGTAACTAGTAAGTGCTGGATCTGACAGAATCAGTGGCGACAAAGCATCCTACGAGACAAAATATAATATATATTATAGTGATTACTGCTTCAACAAACATCTCCGCATCTGCATATTTTAGCAACACTTCTGACACTTAGATCAAAGACATATATTTATACAGCTGAGTGTTGCGTACCATCTTGATGAAAACAAGTTGTACTACTAGTATTATTTCTTTTCCTTTTACCTTGTAGATGTTATTTTTAATCGCATCTTAAACATGCACCTTCTTTTATTATGATGTAAATAAAATTAAATGGTAATTTTAAGACAGAACTAAATTTGTTTTTCTGTGGCTATGAGACAAATCACTTCTCAGTATTTTACAAAACAATTTCAAGATTAATTAAACAATAAACATACTAAGAGATGGAAAAACGTATTAGGTACATATAATAGAAATACTTCCTTACATTTTCATCTTCGTCGTTGATTATAACTACGTTCGATTTAAACATCATACACGCATGTGAAGCATCCTCAAAGTCCACAGTTTCAGTTGACTGTAGATAACAATGTTCGTTGAAATATGTCCATCCACTGGGGCAACCTGAATGCATGAAAGTTGGATCACATTTAATTAAAGCTGGGCTGTATTGACATTTGACATTGTTTAAGATTATATGCCAAAAAAATACTAACTTTCCAATTACTCGTTGTTTAGATTTTGTTTCATTTGCATATACGAACCAGTGGCGTAGCTAGAGGTGGTGGCGCCCAGGGCAAAGATACAAATTGGCGGCGCCCCAAACGGGAATTATTAATTGTTGACCCAAAATTTGTTTGCCAAGAACGCTCACGAATTAAACAAATGCAGGAGGGGAGGCGGTAGAGATTACAGATCAAAAAATTCGAAACGCAATTCAAACAGAGATAGCAATATGTTGTACACCATAAATCAGCGCCCGCGCCACGTCCACACTGTTGATACACTACAATTACGGCTTTTTTTTTATTTATTTTTTTAGCAACATAATTTTAAGAAAGTGAAAATTGAAAAAACAGCTGCCGTCGATATAATCAGTCACTTAAAGATGTTTATTATAATATTATATTTTGAACATTAACACATACCCGTAACATTGACAGTCACAATGAAAGAAAACATTTCGCTATTTCCTGACATATCTGTAGCCGTGTACATGACGATTGTGTCTCCGATTGGAAATTGTTCCCCAGGTTGGTAGTTACTTGTTAGATTCAGTGAGCCCGAGTTATCTGTAACATAGGGCTCCGTCCATGACACAAAAGCGTACGTGAACTTTGCACCTGTATCTGTAGTGATATTTGCCAAGTCAGAAGTGAAAACAGGTTTTTCATGATCTGGATAAAAACAAAATAGAACAGACCACATACTAATAAAAAAAATGAACATGACATAATAATACATTAATATGCAGACAATTGTATTTCTCACTTTTTTTCTCGTTCGCCGCATCTGTTCCACCTTTTACTATTGTCGATCTGCTTATCTATTCGTCACACACACACACACCCCCACACACCCCACACACCCCACATCACCCACACAACACCCCACCCGCACCCCACACACAGACACCCCCCACCCACATACACCACCCACACACCCCACACAATGTATAACAATTCCAATGTCAGCATGGAAAACAAAGAAACAAACTTTTTACGTACCTTTAATTGTGATGTTGAATGATTCCGTTACCATATTTGAGGCAGCATCAATGGCCGTGTAGGTGACTACTGTAACCCCAATTGGGAACAAATCTCCAGATACATGACTTGATGTCAGAGAAACAAACCCAGAATTATCCCTAGCTGTAGGTTCTGTCCAATTAACCCCAGCAGTTGCTAAACCATTGTCGGTGGTCTCAATGAGGCTTGCAGGTACTCCAGACAAAACAGGATGCTCGTTATCTACAAAAGATGGAAGTGTAATTGATTATGAATGTAAAATGTTGTGAAACCAAATCATTAACAAAAGTCATAATCAAGAAAGTCTTTTTCAAGTTATTAAAAGCAACCTAACCCAACACTATTTTCAAAATCTATTTTACGTCATAACATGATTAAGAGAGCCCATATAATTAATGAGGGCGTTGATTGGACATCAACCTACAGGTCACCAGTTTGACATCTATCCTATTTGTAAGGCTAAATTAGTTATGGTTCCTAGTAATATCACAGCATCTTTTTTCAACAAAATGGTAATGGACAAACATGACAAGAAACAATTGAAAACATGATTTCTTACCTTCTACTGTAATGCTGAATGATTCAGTTATCATATTTGAGGATGCATCAATGGCTGTATATATTACTACAACAACACCGATTGGGAACATGTTTCCAGATACATGACTTGATGTTAAAGTAACTTCACCAGAATTATCACTAGCTGTAGGTTCTGTCCAATTTATCACAGCAGCTGCTAAACCACTGTCGGTCTTCTGAGTGATATTTGCAGGTACTCCAAACAAGAAAGGATTCTCATTATCTGTGGATATTGGAAATATGGCATTCTCAATGGATTACTCGACAAGATTCCTCTACAAAGAAGCAAATATTTCTCATTATGTGAATTAAAATCAAGACTAAAGCGGAAGAAATCCATACCTGTCGGACATGAAGAACATAATATAAACTGCATGAAAAATGACATCAGACGGTCCGCTCATCTAATTGTCAAGTCTGTGAGTAGTATATGCGTTTTAATTTGCAAATCGGTATTTACAATATACAACAGTAACAACAGCACAATATTTTTTCGTACCTTTTATTGTGATACTGAACGACTCATTGGCCATATTGGAGGAATCGTCAATGGCCGTGTAGGTGACTACTGTAAAACCAATTGGAAACATATCTCCAGATACATGACTTGATGTCAGACTAACTAAACCAGAATTATCATTAGCTGTAGGTTCTGTCCAATTAACCCCAGCAGTCGCTAAACCATTGTCAGTGTTCTGGGTGATATTTGCAGGTATACCAGACAAGACGGGAGATTCATTATCTGTAATATAGCCGTTAAAATATGAATTATAAAATATTATTAAATAGAGTAGCCTATATGCTTTATCGGCTTAAGGTGTATTTGTTTTTCAGAGCATTCGAGAATATAATTAACTCCTATAACGTATCTATTAGAATCATTTTGACCAGGTTTACCATCAATATAGCCGATAAATTTCTTTTACCAAAGTGTTAAATAGAGGCACAATCCATACAATAATAATAGTACTTTCAATTATGAATCAAAATCCTGCGCTTCAGTTCTTGTGAACATGATACAACAGTTTCATAAATTGATCTGAAGCTGGTGCACGTCTCGACCAAACTGATTATTGGATATATCACAAAAGCCAGAGTACTCAAATCACATCACTTCTCTCAGTTTATCAAAGCGACGAGCTAAGTGACTGATAACGTTCAGAGTGGTATTTACCAGTGTGCACGACTAAACCGGATTCTAGACCTTAACCTGCTATTCTAGAAGTACTTGTGTTTATTTGTTAATCAAGTAACTATCTAGACGAATAAAACCTACTAAACTAACCGAGTAACCATGAACAGTGTTCCATAATTACATAAACACAAGGAGTTTCATACCTTCAACTGTGATGCTGAATGATTCTGTTATCGTGTTTGAGGCAGCATCAATGACCGTGTATACCACTACAGTAACACCAATTGGAAACAAAGCTCCAGATGCATGACTTGATGTAATAGTAATTAAACCAGAATTATCACTGGCAGTAGGTTCTGTCCAATTGACCACAGCAGTTGCTAAACCATTGTCGGTGTTCTGGGTGATATTCGTAGATATACCAGACAAAATAGGATTTTCATCATCTGCGAATGTGTTGAAAAACAATTGATGTAGTAATCTTAATATATATATTTTTTTAATCTTGAATAAAGGGTAATTAAGTATGACTGTAAATGTTGACCAAAATATTAAATTTAAATTTGTCCTCAAAACTGAATAAACTTGAGGAAAATTATGTTGTATTTATGTTGTATTTGCATAGATTGAACAATGAAATAAAATTGATAGATATCACTACGTTAACAGTAACAAAGTGTCTAACCCTACTAATAAAACAATATCGAAAGCAACAGTCATTATCTACAAAACAGTTGATCATACCTTCTATTGTGAGAGTGAACGCTTCTGTGATCACATTTGACGATGCATCAATGGCCGTGTAAGTCACAACAGTAACACCAATTGCAAACATATCTCCTGATACATGACTTGAAGTAACAGTAACTACACCAGAATTATCACTAGCTGTAGGTTCTGTCCAATTAACTACAGCGGTTGCTAAACCACTGTCAGTGTAACGAGTGATATTTGCAGGCACACCAGACAAGACAGGACTCTCATTATCTGAAAATTTGTTTGTGAGTGTAACATAAGTGAGAGACAGCTGATAAAACAGTTCTCTAAATTAATGAAATAACAAACTAGTATAAATTTGAACATGAAGTTTGTGATAACATATTTCTTTAAATATGATCGTCCTAGATTACGTTAAGACATATGTAAGAATGAACTGACATCAGCATCAAACGTTGGGCGTTAAAACTGATAGAAGACATGTAAGAACTTCATAATATTCGGATACGCTCTATTTTGAATAAAAAAGCAAATAATTAGGCATTATTTATCTATGCATAAGATTGAATGGCTAAATGTGCTGAGTATTGCTAGTCATAATAGAGTCAAGTGGGTTGGAAACAAGACGTTAACAATCTTTGATGCCAAATGGAATTGCGACTTTTTGAAGATGTTCAAGGACATAAACCAGTTACAAACCACACTAAGATATCCGTACCTTCTACTGTAATAGTGAATGATTCCGTTATCTCATTTGAGGCAGCATCAATCGCCGTGTAGGTAACTACTGTAACACCAACTTGAAACATATCTCCAGATACATGACTTGATGTCAGACTAACTAAACCAGAATTATCACTAACTGTAGGTTCTATCCAATTCACGACAGCAGTCGCTAAACCATTGGTGGTGTTCTGCGTGATATTTGAGGGTATGCCAGTCAAGACTGGGTTTTCAATATCTGTGAAAATTACAAATGTTTGAAGCAGATTTACATGATTTAAGAAACAAATCTCAACTGAGGTGTGCTAAATGGAAACAATTGATTTTATGTGGTGGTGCACAATATGTGAAAATAAAATAAGAACATTTGATATGAAACAAATCCTGCGCTTCAGTTTTTTGTGAAAATGATGCAACAGGTCCATAAGTTGATCTATTATGTTACAGAATTAATCCAATGTTATCTGAGGCTGGTTCATCAACATGACTAAACTATACATGAAAAATGTCATAACGTCAGTCTGTCAAAAATAGGTATGTCTGGTTGGCCAGATTTAAATCAAATCTAAATAACGTCATATTAACTAAACCAGTACAGGCCAGTACAGACAGGTTCAGTTGATCAAATGGGCTGCTAAATTATTGATAACATTCATAGTGCTATTGGCAGTGTGTTCGACTAGACCGGATGTAGACCTTAACCTGATATTCTAGAAGTATCTTGGTTAATTTGTTAACTATTAATCTGAATAAAGCCTACCAAACTACCAACTACCAAACTAAATAATTGCCCACCGCAATTGCTAAACCATTAACAAAATAGGATTTCAACAACTCTTCCTATACCTTTGTACAGCAGCCAACCGTTGTTAATCCGTGATGAATCCACACTTTTACTGTAGCGTATACGCGAACGCGAGCGAGACTACGCGTTACGCGAGAGCGCGTAAAATTCGTCACGCCTGGAACCTATGTGCGTATGCAAACTTTGCCAGTTGAATTCAGTATTTTTCAGAGAGCGGCTAAACATGCAGTTTTATTCTGTGGTTTTATTGCTGATATCAACAGAGAAATCATCGACGTTTTGTAAGGCCGAGTGGCAATGATTAATTGACATTCCTCATGAAATAATCATGTGAATTATACGATCTGTAGGGATTCAATCATGTTTCACCGTTGTTCATCACCGTTTAACAACTCGCGTCCGGCGCGTCTGCGTGGTTTACTTCGCTCGGGCAGCTAAAGCTGCCCTCGCGAAATAAACCACGCAGACGACGCGGCCGCATCGTTGTTAAACGGTGATGAACAACGGTGAAACATGATTGAATCCCTAATTCAACATCTGCGAATGAGTTGAAACACAATCTTCAAATCTATAATTTGAAACAGCTAAACGGCTTTAACATTTTTAATCTTGAATAAAAAGTAATAAAGTATTATTTTTGGTAAACATTATAAAAAATACTTGTCCACAATACTGAATCAACATGAGAGAAATTATGTTTCATTTGTTGATACCATACAAAAATATAAATTTATCCACTTAAATGAAATAAAAATGATAGATATCACTAATCAACATCAACAAAAATAAACACAATATCAAAAGCAACAGCCATATATACACAAAATAGTTGATCGTACCTTCTATTGTGAGAGTGAACATTTCCGTTATCGTATTTAAAGATGCGTCAATGGCCGTGTAAGTCACTACAGTAACACCAATTGCAAACATATCTCCAGATGCATGACTTGATGTAAGACTAACTAAACCAGAATTATCACTAGCTATCGGTTCTGTCCAATTGACTACAGCGGTTGCTAAACCACTATCAGTGGAACGAGTGATATTTGCAGGTACACCAGACAAGACAGGACTTTCATTATCTGCAAATTTATGAGTATAACATAAATGAAATAGAACTGATAAACGAATAACAAACAAAATATTCTGGTATGAATTTTATAACTGTTATTATAATTATGTAAGGTTTTTCTTCAAAACATGAAGTTTGCATTAACATATTTTTTCAAATATGATCGTACCTTCTACTGTAATATTAAAGGATTCCATTTTTAGATTTGAGGCAGCATCAGTGGCCGTATAAGTCACTACAAAAACGCCAATTGAGAATATGTCTCCAGACACATGGTTCGATGTCAGAGAAACTAAACCAGAATTGTCACTAGCTGTAGGCTCTGTCCAATTGACCATAGATGTTGCTAAACCCTTGTCCGTGTTCTGAATCATTTTAGAGGGTATTCCTGAAACTTCTGGAATTTCATTATCTGTGAATATGAAAAACAATTGTTGGCAAAGAGTACCTCTAATAAAAATGGCGAAAAACAAACCATACAAAACGAATAACAAACGTTTCATTACTCAAAAAATCTTTCTTGAACTTTTCTTTCTTGACAGAAAGATGAAAAGATGAGAGAAATCCAGCTTCTAAAGTAAAATGATTATTTATAGAAATAGAACACAGCAGTCACGAAATCGTTATTCAGAGTGATATTCATTATTTGTGAATATGAACGTTTAAATATCAGAACGCAATAGATCCTAATGCATTATGTGATTCTTGTGCTTAATAGGCAAAGGCTGTGAATGCGACGGGTGGATAGACGGAAAACAACTCACAAATAACATATCCTGGTGCATCACGTTTTTCATGTACTTAAAGTTTGTTCGCTTTTGTTACTGCGCGCGTCAATAAAGTCCCAACTCACGCTCGCGTAAATTCACATAAGCGTGCGCAGGTCACGCATTACGCAACGCACAACTAGCGTAAGCATTGCGCCCAACCGCGTGCATGCCATTCTATATCAATACACGATGTTGTGAGTCTTACTTTTTCGCCTTATATAAAGCGAACAAACTTTAGGAACCGATGTGTTTGCAATGATTGTGAATGAGGTGGGAAGGGTGATGGAAAACAAGTCACAAATGACACAAGGGTGGTCGTACCTTCTATCGTAATGCTGAATGATTCAGTTACTATATTTGAGGCATCGTCAATGGCCGTGTAGGTGACTACTGTAACACCAATTGGATACATATCTCCAGATACATGACTTGATGTCAGACTAACTAAACCAGAATTATCGCTTGCTGTAGGTTCTGTCCAATTGACCACAGATGTCGCTAAATCAATGTCGGTATTCTGAGTGATATTTGAAGGTACACCCGCCAATACAGGATACTCATCATCTGTAAATATGACAATTTGTATAATAAGACGACAATAGATCCCAATGCATCACGTTTTTCATGTGCTTATGAACCAATGTATTTGCAATGATTGTGAATGAGGTGGGTTGGAGATGTAAAACAAGTCACAAATAACACAAGGGTGGTCGTACCTTCTATCGTAATGCTGAATGATTCAGTTACTATATTTGAGGCATCGTCAATGGCTGTGTAGGTGACTACTGTAACACCAATTGGAAACATATCTCCAGATACATGACTTGATGTCAGACTAACTAAACCAGAATTATCGCTTGCTGTAGGTTCTGTCCAATTGACCACAGATGTCGCTAAATCAATGTCGGTATTCTGAGTGATATTTGCAGGTACACCAGCCAATACAGGATACTCATTATCTGTGAATATGACAATTTGTATAATAAGACGACAATAGATCCCAATGCATCACGTTTTTCATGTGCTCATGAACCAATGTATTTGCAATGATTGTGAATGAGGTGGGTTGGAAATGTAAAACAAGTCACAAATAACACAAGGGTGGTCGTACCTTCTATCGTAATGCTGAATGATTCAGTTACTATATTTGAGGCATCGTCAATGGCTGTGTAGGTGACTACTGTAACACCAATTGGAAACATATCTCCAGATACATGACTTGATGTCAGACTAACTAATCCAGAATTATCACTTGCTGTAGGTTCTGTCCAATTGACCACAGATGTCGCTAAATCAATGTCGGTATTCTGAGTGATATTTGCAGGTACACCAGCCAATACAGGATACTCATTATCTGTGAATATGAGACTTTGTATAATCAGAGGACAATAGCTCCTGATGCATGACGTTTTTCATGTGCTTATGAGCCGATGTGTTTGCAATATTTGTGAATGAGGTGGGTGGGGAGATGGAAAACAAGTCACAAATATATAACACAAGGTGATCGTACCTTCTATCGTAATGCTGAATGATTCAGTTACTTTATTTGAGGCATCGTCAATGGCCGTGTAGGTGACTACTGTAACACCAATTGGAAACATATCTCCCGATACATGACTTGATGTCAGACTAACTAAACCAGAATTATCACTTGCTGTAGGTTCTGTCCAATTGACCACAGATGTCGTTAAATCAATGTCGGTATTCTGGGTGATATTTGCAGGTACACCAGCCAATACAGGATACTCATTATCTGTAAATATGAGACTTTGTATAATCAGAAGACAATAGATTCTGATGCATCACGTTTTTCATGTGTTTATGAACTGATGTATTTGCAGTGGTTGTGAATGAGGTGGGTGGGGAGATGGAAAGCAAGTCACAAATATATAACACAAGGGTGATCGTACCTTCTATCGTAATGCTGAATGATTCAGTTACAATATTTGAGGCATCGTCAATGGCCGTGTAGGTGACTACTGTAACACCAATTGGAACCATATCTCCAGATACATGACTTGATGTCAGACTAACTAAACCAGAATTATCACTTGCTGTAGGTTCTGTCCAATTGACCACAGATGTCGCTAAATCAATGTCGGTATTCTGGGTGATATTTGCAGGTACACCAGCCAATACAGGATACTCATTATCTGTGAATATGAGACTTTGTATAATCAGAAGACAATAGATTCTGATGCATCACGTTTTTCATGTGTTTATGAACTGATGTATTTGCAGTGGTTGTGAATGAGGTGGGTGGGGAGATGGAAAGCAAGTCACAAATATATAACACAGAGTGATCGTACCTTCTATCGTAATGCTGAATGATTCAGTTACAATATTTGAGGCATCGTCAATGGCCGTGTAGGTGACTACTGTAACACCAATTGGAACCATATCTCCAGATACATGACTTGATGTCAGACTAACTAAACCAGAATTATCACTTGCTGTAGGTTCTGTCCAATTGACCACAGATGTCGCTAACTCAATGTCGGTATTCTGGGTGATATTTGCAGGTACACCAGCCAATACAGGATACTCATTATCTGTGAATGTGAGACTTTGTATAATCAGAAGACAATAGATCCTGATGCATCACGTTTTTCATGTGCTTATGAACTGATGTATTTGCAGTGGTTGTGAATGAGGTGGGTGGGGAGATGGAAAACAAGTCACAAATATATAACACAAGGGTGATCGTACCTTCTATCGTAATGCTGAATGATTCAGTTACTTTATTTGAGGCATCGTCAATGGCCGTGTAGGTGACTACTGTAACACCAATTGGAAACATATCTCCCGATACATGACTTGATGTCAGACTAACTAAACCAGAATTATCACTTGCTGTAGGTTCTGTCCAATTGACCACAGATGTCGCTAACTCAATGTCGGTATTCTGGGTGATACTTGCAGGTACACCAGCCAATACAGGATACTCATTATCTGTGAATATGAGACTTTGTATAATCAGAAGACAATAGATCCTGATGCATCACGTTTTTCATGTGTTTATGAACTGATGTATTTGCAGTGGTTGTGAATGAGGTGGGTGGGGAGATGGAAAACAAGTCACAAATATATAACACAAGGTGATCGTACCTTCTATCGTAATGCTGAATGATTCAGTTACTATATTTGAGGCATCGTCAATGGCTGTGTAGGTGACTACTGTAACACCAATTGGAAACATATCTCCAGATACATGACTTGATGTCAGACTAACTAAACCAGAATTATCACTTGCTGTAGGTTCTGTCCAATTGACCACAGATGTCGCTAACTCAATGTCCGTATTCTGAGTGATGTTTGCAGGTACACCAGCCAATACAGGATACTCATTATCTGTGAATATGAGACTTTTTATAATCAGAAGACAATAGATTCTGATGCATCACGTTTTTCATGTGCTTATGAACCAAAGTGTTTGCAATTATTGTAAATGAGGTGGGTGGGGAGATGGAAAAACAAGTCACAAATAACACAAGGGTGATCGTACCTTCTATCGTAATGCTGAATGATTCAGTTACTATATTTGAGGCATCGTCAATGGCTGTGTAGGTGACTACTGTAACACCAATTGGAAACATATCTCCCGATACATGACTTGATGTCAGACTAACTAAACCAGAATTATCACTTGCTGTAGGTTCTGTCCAATTGACCACAGATGTCGCTAACTCAATGTCGGTATTCTGGGTGATACTTGCAGGTACACCAGCCAATACAGGATACTCATTATCTGTGAATATGAGACTTTGTATAATCAGAAGACAATAGATCCTGATGCATCACGTTTTTCATGTGTTTATGAACTGATGTATTTGCAGTGGTTGTGAATGAGGTGGGTGGGGAGATGGAAAACAAGTCACAAATATATAACACAAGGTGATCGTACCTTCTATCGTAATGCTGAATGATTCAGTTACTATATTTGAGGCATCGTCAATGGCTGTGTAGGTGACTACTGTAACACCAATTGGAAACATATCTCCAGATACATGACTTGATGTCAGACTAACTAAACCAGAATTATCACTTGCTGTAGGTTCTGTCCAATTGACCACAGATGTCGCTAACTCAATGTCCGTATTCTGAGTGATGTTTGCAGGTACACCAGCCAATACAGGATACTCATTATCTGTGAATATGAGACTTTTTATAATCAGAAGACAATAGATTCTGATGCATCACGTTTTTCATGTGCTTATGAACCAAAGTGTTTGCAATGATTGTGAATGAGGTGGGTGGGGAGATGGGAAAACAAGTCACAAATAGCACAAGGGTGATCATACCTTCTATCGTAATGCTGAATGATTCAGTTACTTTATTTAAGGCATCGTCAATGGACGTGTAGGTGACTACTGTAACACCAATTGGAAACATATCTCCAGATACATGACTTGATGTGAGACTAACTAAACCAGAATTATCACATGCTATAGGTTCTGTCCAATTGACCACAGATGTCGCTAACTCAATGTCGGTATTCTGGGTGATATTTGCAGGTACACCAGTCAATACAGGATACTCATTATCTGTGAATGTGAGACTTTGTATAATCAGAAGACAATAGATCCTGATGCATCACGTTTTTCATGTGTTTATGAACTGATGTATTTGCAGTGGTTGTGAATGAGGTGGGTGGGGAGATAGAAAACAAGTCACAAATATATAACACAAGGGTGATCGTACCTTCTATCGTAATGCTGAACGATTCAGTTACTTTATTTGAGGCATCGTCAATGGCCGTGTAGGTGACTACTGTAACACCAATTGGAAACATATCTCCAGATACATGACTTGATGTCAGACTAACAAAACCAGAATTATCACTTGCTGTAGGTTCTGTCCAAGTGACCACAGATGTCGCTAACTCAATGTCGGTATTATGGGTGATATTTGCAGGTACACCAGCCAATACAGGATACTCATTATCTGTAGTAAATATGAGACTTTGTATAATCAGAAGACAATAGATCCTGATGTATCACGTTTTTCATGTGCTTATGAACCGATGTGTTTGCAAAGATTGTGAATGAGGTGGGTGAGAGATGGAAAACAAGTCACAAATAATACAAGGGTGATCGTACCTTCTATCGTAATGCTGAACGATTCAGTTACTTTATTTAAGGCATCGTCAATGGCCGTGTAGGTGACTACTGTAACACCAATTGGAAACATATCTCCAGATACATAACTTGATGTCAGACTAACTAAACCAGAATTATCACTAGCTGTAGGTTCTGTCCAATTGACCACAGATGTCGCTAATTCAATGTCGGTATTCTGGGTGATATTTGCAGGTACACCAGCCAATGCAGGATACTCATCATCTGTAAATATGAGACTTTGTATAATAATAAGACAATAGATCCTGATGCATCACGTTTTTCATGTGCTTATGAACTGATGTGTTTGCAATGTTTGTGAATGAGGTGGGTGGGGAGATGGAAAACAAGTCACAAATAACACAAGGGTGGTCGTACCTTCTATCGTAATGCTGAATGATTCAGTTGCTATATTTGAGGCATCGTCAATGGCCGTGTAGGTGACTACTGTAACACCAATTGGATACATATCTCCAGATACATGACTTGATGTCAGACTAACAAAACCAGAATTATCACTTGCTGTAGGTTCTGCCCAATTGACCACAGATGTCGCTAACTCAATGTCGGTATTCTGGGTGATATTTGCAGGTACACCAGCCAATACAGGATACTCATCATCTGTAAATATGAGACTTTGTGAAATCAGAGGACAATAGTTCCTGATGCATCACGTTTTGTATGTGTTTAGGAACCGATGTGTTTGCAATGATTGTGAATGAGATGGGTGGGGAGATGGAAAACAAGTCACAAATAATACAAGGGTGATCGTACCTTCTATCGTAATGCTGAACGATTCAGTTACTTTATTTGAGGCATCGTCAATGGCCGTGTAGGTGACTACTGTAACACCAATTGGAAACATATCTCCAGATACATGACTTGATGTCAGACTAACTACACCAGAATTATCACTAGCTGTAGGTTCTGTCCAATTGACCACAGATGTCGCTAATTCAATGTCCGTATTCTGGGTGATATTTGCAGGTACACCAGCCAATACAGGATACTCATCATCTGTAAATATGAGACTGTGTATAATAAGAGGACAATAGATCCTGATGCATCACGTTTTTCATGTGCTTATGAACTGATGTGTTTGCAATGTTTGTGAATGAGGTGGGTGGGGAGATGGAAAACAAGTCACAAATAACACAAGGGTGGTCGTACCTTCTATCGTAATGCTGAATGATTCAGTTGCTATATTTGAGGCATCGTCAATGGCCGTGTAGGTGACTACTGTAACACCAATTGGATACATATCTCCAGATACATGACTTGATGTCAGACTAACAAAACCAGAATTATCACTTGCTGTAGGTTCTGCCCAATTGACCACAGATGTCGCTAACTCAATGTCGGTATTCTGGGTGATATTTGCAGGTACACCAGCCAATACAGGATACTCATCATCTGTAAATATGAGACTTTGTGAAATCAGAGGACAATAGTTCCTGATGCATCACGTTTTTTATGTGTTTAGGAACCGATGTGTTTGCAATGATTGTGAATGAGATGGGTGGGGAGATGGAAAACAAGTCACAAATAATACAAGGGTGATCGTACATTCTATCGTAATGCTGAACGATTCAGTTACTTTATTTGAGGAATCGTCAATGGCCGTGTAGGTGACTACTGTAACACCAATTGGAAACATGTCTCCAGATACATGACTTGATGTCAGACTAACTACACCAGAATTATCACTAGCTGTAGGTTCTGTCCAATTGACCACAGATGTCGCTAACTCAATGTCGGTATTCTGGGTGATATTTGCAGGTACACCAGCCAATACAGGATACTCATTATCTGTGAATATGAGACTTTGTATAATCAGAGGACAATAGATCCTGATGCATCACGTTTTTCATGTGCTTATGAACCGATGTTTTTGCAATGATTGTGAATGAGGTGGGTGGGAGATGGAAAACAAGTCACAAATAACACAAGGGTGGTCGTACCTTCTATCGTAATGCTGAACGATTCAGTTACTTTATTTGAGGCATCGTCAATGGCCGTGTAGGTGACTACTGTAACACCAATTGGGAACATATCTCCAGATACATGACTTGATGTCAGACTAACTAAACCAGAATTATCACTAGCTGTAGGTTCTGTCCAATTGACCACAGATGTCGCTAATTCAATGTCGGTATTCTGGGTGATATTTGCAGGTATACCAGTCAATACAGGATACTCATCATCTGTAAATATGATACTTTGTATAATCAGAGGACAATAGATTCTGATGCATCACGTTTTTTCATGTCCTTGTGAACCGATGTGTTTGCAATGATTGTGTTTGCGATGGAAGACAGGTCACAAATAACACAAAGGTGATAGTGCTTTCAACCACAATTCCGTTACCATTGAGGCATAAAAACATGAATTCATTAATGGGAAAGGACTATTCAGTAATATTTTGATATCTGGGATAATTTTGACACCACGTGTGTGTGTTCATATAGGCCTACTTTTGGCAATTAGTGTTTGATTTGTGTGCTAACATGGTTTATTATAATATTTGAATATTATGCAGGAAGTATTATGTATTTTGTTGTTTTGTAGGGAAATAATTCATTTTATATGATAACTAAGTAAGGAATTTATAGTCAACTTCAATATCCATGTAAGTCAATGATTGGAAAAGTATCAAGTCAGATTAACTGAACCACATTCATCACTGCCTGAAGATGATACTCGAATATTTCTTATGTCTTATAATAACTGAACCAATTTTGTTATTTGGAGTACCGAAATATTTTTTTATTTTGAGATGTCTATACAAACTGTGAAACAACTTTCCAATGTGTGCAATCATGTCTTATAATATGTTACAAAAATAAAATAAACACCTCATTGATGTTACAACTGTAATGCTGAAGGATTCTAAAACCATACTTAGGTCGCCATCAACGGCCGTGTAGGTGACTACTGCAACTCAAATTTGAAATATATATCCAGATACATGACTAGATCCCAGAGAAACTAAACCAGAATATTAGGCTGTAGCATAGGATCTTTCAAATTTACCACAACAGTTGCTAAACCATAATCAGATCAGATATGATTCTCATTATCTGTGCAGAAGCGGTTGTTGAGCGAAGCCATTGAAAACAATAACGAGATCATTTAACCCAGGTAATGTATAACTAATACCTAAACCATGTTTTGGAAACATGCAAGAGATGCCTAGCCTGTTCAAGATCATTTGTTATCGGTGTCTTGGCTTTTTTGCAATTTTTGCAAGTTAACATTCGTTCACGTTTAATAAATGTCGATATGTGTTTGTTATTTTGTTACGTTTAGCTTGGCTGAATCGCACATTTAATCACGCATACAACATGTACGCACTACTAAATCCCATTTTAATTCATCATATTAAAGGCTTATTCAGTGATCACAGCGAAAGTGTAATAAAAAAAATGTGTATAAATTGCCTAAAAGTGAAGGATAAGTCATTAAATTTTGTCATCAAGTATTTTTGAAGTGACAAAATGAGGGAAAATTGCAGTATTGACGAAGTTGAAGCCTCATTCAAGTACATGTAGCTAATTTCTCTACTTAGAGATAGATACATTTAATACACAGCTTTCAGCTTAGCCACTGGTATGTCACGTAAATACATCTATGATTTTTGCGATCCTCCGGATTAGCAAATCATTGCATAGGCCTTTTTAAAACTTAATGATGGGATAGCTCACAGACCATTGAAATACCCATCGTTTCATCGGTCACGGCTTCTACCTTCATCCATCGGTCGATAATTACTTACCGTAAATTTCCACCTTGATTTCCTTCACGTTCATACAAATACTTTACACCTTTACCATCCGTTAAACTTATTTCAATGTTTTCCAGCACCACTTCCCGGGGGCACTCAACTTTGGAATTAACGGGGATGGGGAACACTAATTTAAAACTACATGTAAGCTGTGCAGTGAGAAATTTGACACTTATGTGGCGGTTGTTGGTTAAGAATGCACACAAACGAGGGAGCTTATTCAGTTAGTAATTAGAATTTGAAAAGAAAGAAAAGAACAGAACAGAAAACATATTAATTATCAGAAAGTTGTTCATTATTCTAAAAAAACCGGGTCATTACAATGTATTTTTGACTTCCTCTCATCCAATGACCGGTCATTGGATGAGAGGAAGTCAAAAATACATTGTAGGGAGCTGGGAGCCAACAGCCAATACGGCAGTACATCACCCATTTAGTGAGAACAAAATTGGAAGTAGTTTATGATACCACGAGAACCAATTTAGGAACTCAACAGTTGCATCTTAGACATCCAAGGTTAGATGTATAATCTTAGGCATCTGTGATTCGTTAAAGCCATAATGTACGATCTTATAATATGAAATTGGTAATTTTTTCAAACCTGATTTTTTTTTCATATTTGTAATGTTTACACATGTCCCAACTTGCACCTAAATGTAATCGGCCAAATTTGTTGTCTTTGTAGATCAACAGAGCAAAGTTCGACATATTATCATAATTTAAAAATTATGATAATATGCTCTCCCATAGAACTGCATGTCAAATGGCCAAAATAACCAGTGGGGTTTCTTTCACTTTACCTTGTTATTTCAACTTAAAATGGACAGCAACCATTCCCGGCAGTTATTACTAATATTATTTCAACATTTTGAATGAAGAATAAAAAAAATTAAAATTTGATGGAAATCGTACATTAAGGCTTTAAGTGTACAGCGAAATTATTGGACATCCAAAATCGAATTATGGACGTCTTTTGATGCTATCAACCATCCATAGTATGGACCAGTTCGCGTTTTAGGTATGCTGAAGCGGGGTTTTTTTTAACTGGATTTAAATGATGAGGATCCGATACCTGCAATTATCCCTTTGGTAAGAAGGACAGAACGTTAATTACCCCAGTCCTCACTATTGGATTTTCATATCAGAAAATAAAAGGGCCAAAATGTATATTTAAATGTCTTAAATTATGCTCTGTGAAACAATTACACCACAGTGCCAGTGCATAGATTGGTCACCCCAGGTTAAATAATAAATAAATAAATAATTAATAAATAAATAAATAAAAAAATAAACCCATTTTACACTTATTTTGTCTTAAATACAGAATAAAAAATACGGTGAATGAGAAAATGTGGGCTTTCCACTGATTTCCACTGCGATGAGAAAAATTCAGGGGTACGGTTGCTGTCACCATCTTCCCTGAACTGCATAAGCACGAACATGCCAAAGTGAAGTTATTAGATAGTTGTGGCCCAATGCCAATTCATGAAGCTAATGACGTTATTGTGGTTCTGATTTAAAGGCATAGTATACAATATTTTAGTTAATTATTTTCGAACTTAATTTGTTCCAAATCAAATTCAATGTGTTGGATAACAATTTTAGCTTAATGAAACAGAAATCGTATATATATCAGGGCTTCAAATAATCTTCATTCAATGTCATTTCGCGACAAAATAATTTTCATAATAAAGAATAAGATTTCTTCAACAAAGATAAGTTTAAGTAAATTCCGAATCAAATCCATAATACACAATCTTTTATAATAAATTAGACTAATAACAGTGTCTTAAAAATATTTTAAAGTGGTATTCGGAGGCGAATGTAACATATTTTGGAAACGTATTTTTTGGTTAACAATATAGACACCATGATTTTGTCCACTGCCGACAAGAGTCTCTCAAATTTGTTGAGTTGACGTCGAGGGAAGGAAGGAAGAAATAAAAGGAAGGATGGATATGTTATTCTCTTTTCAGTATTCGGCTATTTTTCTACATACTGTATCAAAATAATTGGTGCCTATCAGTTCCCAGTGATTATATGGAGATCAAAATGCAATACACGATCATCTTAATTTGTAGATTAAAGTAGAAAAAGGTCATTGAAATATAAATGGTAATCATTTTCATGAGGGTCCAATTTTGCATTTGGAAAAGGCATGCATCAAATCTGATGGGTACCAACCATTTTGATACGTCTGTATAATTTCAAATTAACTAGCGAGCTTTAAAGCATCGGTCTATAAGTTACTATACCCCGCAAAAAAATTAACAACAAGCACATTTACTCACCTTGAATTGTTACAGTGAACGTATCTTGCACCTGATTGGACGCAGCATCCGTCGCCAAATAGACTACAATTGTATCACCAATAGGGAATGTATCTCCAGAGGAATGACTCGATGACAATGTAACGGACCCTGAATTGTCTTTAGCTGTAGCTTCGAGCCAATTTACTACCGCTGTGGCTAGACCAACGTCGGTACTTTTGTTAATATTCGCAGGCAGGCCAAATATTGACGGACTCTCGTTATCTGTAAAGGACACGTTTGAATAAGATTTAGTCAATGTCATTTTCAAACAAAATGGTTCTCATGATGAATAAAATTATACCTTGCAACTACGATGACACCTCGTAACGTCTCGCGTAATTTGTTATGAATTGAACCCGGAGGGGGTTCTCCATAGATGAAGGTATACGGGGATGTGCCACGGTTTTTGAGTACCTTTTCCGCGATTTTGTTATATCGATGGGTGGTTTTCAGTGGAGTCCAATGCGCCCAATTGGGCACATTCAGGGCCGTTCCGACCATTAGGCCAGGTAAGGCGGTCGCCTAGGGCGGCAAACGCAGAGGGGCGCAAAAAAAAAGGCAAAAACAAAAACGGGAATGGGGAAAGAAAAGGGAAGAAAAATGAGGGCGGATAAAAAGAAAAATGGGCAGTATACAAATAGGTCAATACTGATGAGTTTTCAAGGGGGTAACCCTCTTAACACTTTTTTGGTATGCTTTGGTGGGGCGGCAGGGAGAGGCTTTGCCTAGGGCGGCAAAATCCCTAGGAACGGTCCTGGGCACATTTGGGCTAAAGTGCCCCAAAAAGCACCCAATTAGGGCAAATTTGGGGGCTTTTGGTGTGTTTTTGGTGAAAAATTGGTATACTGATGGGTGACAAGAACAGAAAAAAGTAGGTATAGAGAAAGTCAGCATCCGAAAGTCTACGTGGTACATCCCCGTACAAATTTTTGAAGACCCCCCGGAATTTAACAGAGCATCTGTCTCATTAAACCACTCTAATATATCTTCAAAAGTGACAAAGTTGTTATCGAAGCGGGGGTTTAAACAATATCTTTTTAAGCAACATAATTAAATCCATAATAATTATGTGACAACATACAACAAAGGTAAATATTTCGTAGTTTTAAAAGATAGGCGAGGAGACACCATAAATTATTTTAGATTATCATTCAGATTGTTCCAAAATAAAATTATTGTTATATCCATTCATAGTTTGAAGTTTTCATACACCATCAACATTGTTTTGACAAGGTTGTGGCATGCACAAGTACTTATCATTTGGAACACCCTTTAGTTAAAATAAAAAGAGACAATGCCCAATACAAGACCTACCTATAACTGTGATTGTGAATGTGTGTACTGCAACATTGCCAGAGGAGTCAGACGCCATGTACGTGACTAAAGTAACACCAATGTTAAAATTATCACCAGGATTGTAATCAGATGTTAATGTATGCACACCGGAGTTTTCCAAGATGGTAGGAGGCATCCAGGTGACTGAAGCATAAGCTTCTCCATAGTTGGTATTTGTCACAATATCACCAGGTGCATTTGAAAACGTCGCATTCTCCATGTCTGAAAGAAAAATAAGTTGAAAACTAACAATGTTGAGAACTGCGAATATTGAAAACAAAAACAAAATGGCAAGAAATTGTTACAGATTGTTCTCCTAATGTTGGGCAAAGTTAGAAATGTTTTTATTCCGCAGGAACTATTGACCCAGACTAATTAAGGGCTGTGGTATGAACGTTTGGACAGTATTTTATTGTGGGACATTAGAGCACATCAGACATATCGAATTGCATTCTGAATACGAAGAATGTCCTTCTGATTTCAAATAATTTAGATTTTTTTAAATTCGCAATGTAATACACATTTTATGGCAAATGATTAAAAATTGATATTTTGATATTTAACAGCACTCGAAGTAAATCTGATGATTTATACTTAAAGTGTATGTAGGTGGGATGAAAAGCCGACGATCAATTGAAAATTTTGACATTTCGTATTAAAGATATGAATTTTTTTCCCAAAACACCAAAAAAAAAATTAGGTCTTTTGGGGGAAAATCCATATCATCAATATGACAGGTCAAAATTGTCAATTGATCGTAGGCTTTTCCTCCCAGCTACATACACTTTAAGAATATATCATTAGATTTATAAAATTTACTTCGAGGGCTGTTATATCTCAAAAATGTGAAAAATATCAAATTTTAATAATTTGTCATAAAATTTGTAGTGAATTTCAAAAAATGAAAATTATTTGATATCAGAAAGACATTATTCGTATTCAGAATGCAATTCGATATGTCTGATGTGCTCTCATGTACCAAAAAAAATACTGTCGAAACGCTCAAAACGCTCATTCCAGATCCCTTAAGACACCCAGTACCAGTTCTTAGCATATCCTCTGTTTGTTTGTAAAACTTGCTTGAACGTGAATTATATGTGTGAGAAAGTATATGTGTGAGAAAGATACTGGTAAGAGGTAAAATGCTGTCTCATGTACGCTATGTTATCAAATATAATAGTTGCTTGGCTGCATGAAAATGAAGTTTAAGTTAACAGTAACAATGGCCTGGTGAACAACCAAAACCGACGCTGATCGATTAGAGGTCAATGACTGTAATATTATATTATCCAATCACAATGAGTGTGTAAGCTTGCAACAGATACCAGATTTATTTTTCACCAGACTATTCATAAATGAGAAACTCTACCATCATCGGTCAATTTAGCTCCGCAAAGCGAAAACTAGCTACGCTCAGCAGCTCCACGTTATGGCGGTTCCGCCCGACAGACGTGTCAGCATGTAATACACGGTGGTCCTTTGAGTGAGGCAATTAAGTAACAACAACAAAGGTATTTTGCGTGTTTCTAGCATGGTAAAATGCGTTCATTTATTTCGTATTTAAAGCGTAAATTCCTGCTGTATATAGAACTACTAGACTTGCATTCAGTGCGTATTAATAAACAGTTATGAAATCAAAACCAAGTCAATAACGTTATTTATTCAAAACACATACTTAAAACAAAACAAATGTAAAACACGTAAATCTAAAAAAAAACATAAATTGAGACCTCCGTAGAGGCGCCCCAAGAATAATTGATGAAGAGTAGATTTAGTTATTATCAATACAGTAGACCATCAGCGGAAAATTAACTTTGTCCTTTTGGGGGGACTCTTGTTTCCTTGATAACAGAAGCTGAGTCAAATGATAGGCGTAAATATACAAATGACATTTTCTGTTCTAATTCAATGGTTTCTTTCACTGGGTTGTGTAACAGGTAAAAATCGCGCAGGAGTACCAGAAATAGGTGAAAAACATTCTTTCGAGTTTCTTTGAAAGTGAACGAGTTATTGACCAGAACAAGTAAGTGGCTCTAACGTCTTTCACACCTTTGTGCAATTATAGACATACCCATAAGCTCTTCAACCGAGCCGAATTTTATTCTCTGAAAAGGAACTTATACATGTAGCTAATATCAAAATCAACTTGATTTATCATACCTATGACGCTGACAACGAATGATATCCCTGCACTATTTCCATCCGGGTCAGTAGCGTTATACGTCACCCTGGTATCCCCGATATAAAACTTGTCACCAGGTTGAAAGTTGGATGCCAGGGTAACATGACCTGAGTTGTCGGTAACAGTGGGCTCTATCCATGTTACATTAGCGTATGCAAACCCAATTGAAGTAGTGGCATAAATGTTTGTTACAACATTGGAAAATATAGGATCTTCGTGATCTGAAATAAGAGATTGATTGAAACATACATAATAGAGGTTATTCGTGTTCTATAAGCTGCATATCCTATCAACGACTGCTATACCTTGTTTAGGACTTTCAAAAGAAGTACCTGCATGTGCAACCATGACTGTTTCAAAATAGCCCGCCAAGAGTCATGCAGGTAACTCCGAGGTCATGCATTGAATTGTTTTGAATAAGGAATACTACGGGAATCAGCGCCTTTTGTTAGAAGTCACACATGAGTGAAGTGGATAACCTCTATTGTGATTCTCGTTTTTTATGGTGTAATGCTGTTTTGCATGATATCAATACCACTCACGAAAGCTTATCTTCATTTCATTTCATTTCATATTTATTCAAAATAAAATCGTGGCAAATAGCCAAATTGCATTACTTTTTACAATCTTAAAACATCAAAATCATTTACTATTATTACACATAATAGAAGTTACAATAGAAGTTATTAAAATACATTATAAAAAGAAACATAATAGAAGTTATTAAAATACATTATAAAAAGAAATAAGCATAAGAAAAACATAAGAGATTATAGCGCAGTGAGCTGCAGTGAGGTGTTTCAGCGCTATATAAAGGCAGTTTTGTTGCTGTTGTAGTTCGTTTTATTGTCCTTGTTCTTGGGTCCTCTATCTCAACATTACACTGTATTGTAGTTTGTGTATTTCTGAAGCTTTGATAATTGACAATATAAATTGTTATACACAATTATTACATCCCTCTTCTAACGCTAAAAGCATGAATGAAACTTGAAAATATCTTCTTATAGTGAAGATTATTGCATGATTGCAGTTATATTTACCTACAACTGTAACAACAAATGAATATGTTGCGGTATTGGAAAATGGATCAACTGCTGTGTATGTTACAATAGTCACACCAATTGTGAAGTTGTACCCAGACATATAGTCAACAGTTAGACTGGACGACATTCCAGAATTGTCAGATACGGATGGCTCTGTCCAAAAGACCGCGGCAGTTGATAGACCAGGGTCGGTGTTTTGGGTGAGGTTACCAGGAGTATTGGTGATAATGGGATCTTCAGTATCTGAAATAATATCAAAATATTTATATAAGAATACCTGGTTGGGGAACTTGGATGGACTTTGACTGTGATAACCCGAGTTCTTTGACTGAAATCAGCATCGGATGGCACGAACCATATTTTCCAGTTGTAACAACTTGAAGCATCAGTATAGTTATTAACCGAAAATGAATCAATAATTGCAATTATATTTCCATAGGTCTTGTAGTTTATGGGTTATGGCTACTTATATATCAAAACGAAAATTTGGGCGTTTTTACCCTGCCGAAAAAAAATCATGCTACATGGGCCGAGAATAGCACCCCTTATATCAAGCATTAAGATCTCCTTTATAGAACCCATACGATTCCTCTTGTGTGATGTACGCTTTAATTATCTCAATATTTTAATCCAAACACCGCTCGGTCATGCTTCCCTCCAACCCGCCATAAAATAATTGCTTTTGACCAAATGCACTTTTAATTACATTACTGATTGACAACGGCGAGATCCTCGGTTGAGAAAGCCGATTTGAAGAACTGATTTTGAAATGAAGTAGAGCCTTCAAGAATTAATCGAAATAAATGTTGGAAAATAAAGTAGAAAGTAATATTAACTAAACAAAACACACAAAAAGTTTAAACGGTATGGTTTGGGTCAAACGTTCTAATAACATTTACATGTTTGGTTATTATGAAGGTCACGAAAACATTTTAAACACATTTTGTATGAAAAAACACTGCAGCCACATTTTAAAAATGTTATTGTGAAATATTTTTGGCAACTTGTTTAGAAAATATTTTGCCAACGCTTAATAAACATTGTGTGAATGTTTTACACTAGGTTTTCAAGAATGTCTTTTAAATGTTATTAAAACGTTATACGACGTATACCCTTTATTTAACCCGACATTTGAACGTTTTCTATAAAACGTGTTGTGTTTGCTGCGTACGCTCATTGTTTTTACAAAAACATTCCACTAAATAATAGCTTAAGAACACGATTTGTAATTTTGACTTCATGTCCTTTTTGTTGTCCTTGTCCTTGGTCCTTTTTCTTACCATTACACTGGTATGAATTCAATTTGTAAAATAGTATTGTAGGCTTAGTTTGTGTATTTATAAAGTTTTTGGTAATTGACAATATAAATGGTTATACACAATTATTCTTACCCTTTTCTAACACTAAAAGCTTGAATGAAACTTATTTTCTTATCGTGAAGGTTATTGCAATATTTACCTATAACTGTAACAACAAATGAATATGTTGCGGTATTTGAAAATGGATCGATTGCTGTGTATGTTACAATAGTCACACCAATGGAGAAGTTGTACCCAGACATGTAGTCAACAGTTAGGCTGGACGACATTCCAGAATTGTCAGATACGGATGGCTCTGTCCAAAAGACCGTAGCCGTTGGAAGGCCAGGGTCGGTGTTTTGGGTGAGGTTGCCAGGAGTATTGGTAAAAATGGGAGCTTCAGTATCTGAAATAAATAATATCGAAATACGCGTTTAAAAATACCTGGTTGGGGAACTTAAATGGACTTTGACTGTTATAAGCAAACTTCTTTGACCAAAATCAGCTACAGTTAAAGTGGGATTGCAGGAGCTATATTTTTTCCAGTTGTAGCAATTCAACTAAAAACTGCAGTGTACTTGATATTAATACATCGATCTTATCGAAAGTGCACTTATTATTTCCATAGGTCTTATAGTTTATATGTTATGACCAACAATATATCAAAGGGAACGTTTTGGGCATTTTTATAAAACAAAATGGAATATATATATATATGTGTGTGTGTGGAAATAGCACCCCTAATACGTGTCACTCTGTGGACCGTGACTGAGGCCGGTCCTTTTAATGTGTTATGACCTTCCCCACACCATGCACGTAAAGTGTTATGAACATCGCGTACGCTTTCGACTAATATTTCAATCGTAATAATTAAAATCTCGAATCTCATATTCAAAATCTCAGATTTTCTCAAAACGTCCCACGATGGGTTGAATCTGCTTTAGTAATCAGACACGACTACCCTCTACCGCTGTCGCGGAACGAGCTGGAAACATGCATCACCACCAGACATAAACGTGACAAACTATGTAACGCCACTTTTATAGGCTTGACTGATTGTTTCGATTGTGTTTGTTATTTCGTTGTGAAGTGTGAGTACACTTTTGCTATGTAGTCTGTATGTTATATACATAGAGGAAAAAATGTACAATTGTATCATAGATTTACAAATTCATACCATTTACAAATACAGAGAAGGACACATTTAACTGATTCCCAGATGAGTCCGTAGCTGTGTATATGACTGAAGTCACACCAATCGGGAATTCATCTCCAGGATCATGGGTTGAAGTCACAGTATAAGACGCTGTTACGTTGACAACTGTTGGTGGTGTCCATGTAACTATGGCTGTAGCTTGGCCTTCAGTTGTGTTAACAATGATGTCGTCAGGTGTGTGAGAAAAGATCGCGTTGGCTACAGCTAAATTTAAAAACAAAGGTATTAGTGATAATCGCACATGCTCAAATGGTGCCATCCTTAAGGGTAGACGAGGTATTATTGGTCGAAGCAACCAAAAAATCAATTATCATTATCTAGATCAAAATAACACCTTGATGTTTTGCAAAAGCTCATTCTACAAATCCTATACTTTGCAAACTTGCTTAATTTATTATGGTTACTGAGTTATGTAAGGTTTACAAAAGTGTTGTTGTTTCATATCTCTTTACAACATAACTCAAGAACCACAGGACCTACACAAGTATATATGTGATATTTGAATTCTTCTACACCCTCGCTATGAAATGAGAAATGCACGTTTTGCCAAAGCTTACTACCATTCGCAAGATGCTGTGAACTACCAAATCGCAACAGTTTAAAATTATAATAACCTTAATTACCAAATCCACTTCTTATTAAAACAATAGTTTTAGTCAGAAACATATTTGCTAATTTGTAAGGGTTTGTTTCAAGTTTGTATAAAATATAAGTATAAATATAGTCTTATTATACTGGCTCTAATCACATTATCTTCAGTCAGTCAACATTGGAAAGCTATATGAAAAACTGTGTAAATAAAATATAATTGAAATTGACCCTCATTACTACGAGTATCGTTTAACATTATGATCAATCTATTCTTTCATGATGCTCTATATTTATGAACAATTAGACGTGACAATGATGGACGTTTACAATATGTGCAACTGCAAACTCTTTGCCATTCACTACAAACATTAAAATCCGTTCATGTAAACACAGGATGACTTTCATTATTTATCATAACTGTCACATTTTACACTACCATTAGATTATTTGCAAAGCAAACATGTAAATGTTTATGTAATCATATCATAATTTTTCACCTTTAACAGTCACAGAAAAGGACACAGTATACTGATATCCAGATAGATCTGTAGCCGTATATATGACTGAAGTCACACCGATTGGGAATGCATCTCCAGGATCATGGGTTGAAGTTATAGTAAAGAACTCTGTATGGTTGACAACAGTTGGTGGTGTCCATGTAACTATGGCTGTAGTTTGAATTTCAGATGAGTTTACGAGGACGTCTGCCGGTGTGTTAGAAAATATTGCACTAGCTATGCCTACAAGAAGAAGAAATGCGGTGAAGAAACAGAAGAATATTAGGAATAATAATAAGAAAAAGGCGAAGACGCAACAATTGTCAAATGAATTTGATTACTATAAATGACAAAAGAAAAACACTTTTTTTATCAATATCGGCTCAATGTCAGCTCCATTTATTTGGCAAGTAAAGTTTAAACAGTCATTCAACACAAATATTTCGACGTGCATCACACGTCCCCATCGGGAGAACTCCAAAGATGTTATGAAGAAGTTGACTTCACGATTGACCTGAGATGACCTTAGGTCTAATCAATGGAGTGTAGAGGGTCGGGATCTCGAGGCCCTGGTCACGGTTGAGTTTCGGCGTGTGTCTTCCGAGAGAGAACCCACGCCTAGTGCTAGTGAGGGAAGCCATACAAATCAGAAGACACACGCCGAAACTCAACCGTAACCAGGGCCTCGAGATCCCGACCCTCTCCACTTCATTGATTGGACCTAAGGTCATCTTAGGTCATCGTGAAGTCAACTCCTTCACGACATCTTTGGAGTTCTCCTGATGAAGACGTGTGATACACGTCGAAATAATTATTGAGGTTAGTTCTCAATTTAATTTTCTGTTGAATGACTGTTTAAACTTTCCTTGATGTGTAACTACAAACACGTATGGACATTCACTCCACTCTTTTCACTTTATTTGGTTATTTCGTAGTAATAAATCAGTCACGTCAAGATATTTGATGCATGTTTTCTTCTGAGCTATACATAAAGTTAAGATTACAATAACTGTAATTGTACCTGACATTTCACAAATATATCCACGGTTAGCTGTGCATTTTACGTCATTCCATCCTCCCAGGAAAAAATCACGTTTAGGAGCAGCAGCGGTGATTACCATGCAGTCTTCATCACCTCCTCCGTTATTAGGCTCATCGGGCTGAAAATTACTGAAAAAGAAAAACAGATTTACAACTTAATGAATGAAGCTGTACTTTATTATCAGTTTATAAATATTGTGAATAAGTTCTGCATTGGTGATTCCCGCACAGTCTTCATGCCCACGTTATAAGGCTCACTAGGCTGAAAATTACTTAAAGAGAAAAACAGATTTACAACTCGACGAAAGTGTGGCCGTGGTTGTGTTTATGGATATCTTGATCGCAGCCCGGGATTCTTAACACCTTTTTTTTAAACTGATAATGGTATACGTACGTGTAAAGATAGTCCACCCCGTTTTCCCTTGCAATAGTTCCATCAGGCCACACAAATGTATCTTCAGTAGTAATATCAGTCAACCCAATCCAGTAACTAGTAAGTGCTAGATCTGACAGAATTAGTGGCGACAAAGCATCCTACGAGACAAAATATAGTATATAAATAATGAATGTTTATGAGTACAATGGTAAGAATATTTTCATGAGGTGAAATATTGACTGTTCCATTCAACGAAGCTTTGCCGAGTTGAATGGAACAGTTTCACCGAATGAAAATATTCCTTCCATTGAACGAATAAAAACATTAATATTTGTTTTATACAACTCATATAAAATTCTTCATCTTCCACTTAATTTTATAAATCACCAGGAAAACAAAATAAACTACAAAAATATTACTGTATTTATTTTAGAAGTGACACCCACACCTATAATTGGTGAGTCGAGGTGTTCACCGTTCGCGATATACTCTTGTCATGGTAGCTGCGTGCCATTGCAAAGGAAAATGGACTACCGGTATTGCACTGGCGCGGAGTGCAATTTAGTCTTTTCTATAAATAGCAAAATTCAATAGTAATTGACCAATCAAATGATAAAAATCTTTGTATGAGTTATATAATAATTAATGCTTCAACAAGCATCTCCGCATCTGCCTATTTTATCAACATGTCTGACGCTTAGATCAAAGATATATATTCATTGAGCTTAGTGTTGCGTTCAATCTTGATAAAAGTTGCACTACTTTTATTCTATGTCTTTTTATCTTGTTTTAAACCTCTTCTTTTACTATAAAAAAAAATCAAATTGTAATTTAGGACAGAACTAAATTTAGTTTTTCTGTGGCTAGGAGACAAATTATTTCTCAATATTTTACAAAAAAGTTAAAGATTAGTTAAACAATAAACATACGAAGAGATATCTGAACAAAATGGAAAACGTATTGGGTAAATATAATAGAAATACTTTCTTACATTTTCATCCTGGTCGTTGATTATAACTACGTTCGATTTTAGCATCATACACGCATGTGAAGCATCCTCAAAGTCCACAGTTTCAGTTGACTCTAGATAACAATGTTCGTTGAAATATGTCCATCCACTGGGGCAACCTGAATAACAAAGACACCATAGAATAACGTATGAAAGTTATACCATAATCAACTAAACATGTGTCGTTTATTGACATTATTTAAGATGATAATCTAAACTTAAGACTCACTTTCAAACTTCTCTTTGTTTAGATTTTGTTTCAGTTTGATATATGTACCAATATAATTTAATAAATAGTGAATATTAGATAAACAATGGACATACAGACTACCTTCTCACAGTTGCTATCGTTTATCAGTTGTTTATCAAATATTTACTATTTATTGAATTGGTACATTTCCAATCAGTCACTGAAAGATACCTATTATAATATAACATTTTAATCATGTTATAACACATACCCACAACATTGACAGTCACAATGAAAGAAAACACTTCGCTATTTCCTGACATATCTGTAGCCGTGTACATGACGATTGTGTCTCCGATTGGAAATTGTTCCCCAGGTTGGTAGTTACTTGTTAGATTCAGTGAGCCCGAATTATCTGTAGCATAAGGGTCCGTCCATGACACAAAAGCGTATGTAAACTTTGCACCTACATCTGCAGTGATATTTGCCCAGCTAGAAGTGAAAACAGGTTTTTCATGATCTGGATGAAAACAAAATAGACATGAAAGTAGATAAAATAGATAAAATAGAAGAAAAGGGCAAACAAAATGACAAAATAATAAATTTGTCAAGGACAATTACATTTCCCCTCCTTATTTCTCATGCATGATTTCTATCATTATTTTACAATTTTGATGAAAAGTTCCGTCAAATTCATCTAGACTAGATCCTCCAGTCCTCGAATACGGCCGCTCCACTGTGCTGTTAAAAAGGGGCCGGCATTAGCGGACAGAAGGATTCAGTCTAAAGTTCATCCGATGGATTTTTCCATTGAAAGAATTACAATGTGTTTTCTCATCTCCGAATATCAACAGAAAAGAATCAGTTCCTGTTCATTTGAGGTTGAAATCATCCATAAAAAATAATTGAATTATTAATTTTCTATTTACATCGCATTATTTTAAGCCCTATTTATATGACATTTTGCCATTTTCATACATTTCCAACATGTTGTATCATTTCAAATGAGCAAGTGAGCGTTAAAGCATCTGTCATACGTAATAAGTGGGAATACCCACCATGAAATGTGACAACAAACACACACGGCGTATTTACCTCGAATTGTTACAGTGAATATATCTTGCACCTGATTGGACGCAGCATCCGTCGCCGTATAGGATATAATTGTATCACCAATAGAGAATGTATCTCCAGAGGAATGACTCGATGAAAACGTAACGGAACCAGAATTGTCGCTAGCTGTAGGTTCGGACCACGTTACTACCGCTGTGGCTAGACCAACGTCGGTACTTTGGTTAATATTCGCAGGCAAGCCAGATATTGACGGACTCTCGTTATCTGTAAAGGATGTAACGGACACGTGCTTTTGAATAAACGGTAGTCAATGTAATTTCCCAACAAAATCGTTTTCATGATGAATAAGACTATAGTTCATCAAATATATTTTGAATTAATTTTCAATTAAATCCATAATATACAATTTTTCAAAATTAATGTCGTTAATTTTTGACATTTCAATGTATGGTTTTTTTGTACACTTTGAAGCTGAATATGCATTGCAGTTGCAAACGATATACAAAGATTTGACGTCAAGATTCCATAAAATAATTTTGATGATCATTCTGGGTTTCTCAAAATGAGTATTACAGATCCATTTGAAAGTTTCCACACCACTCTCCGCCATACATACATTCTCCCAGCCACATTTCCCTAACATAATATGAAATTAAAAAATAAATTAAAATTAAATTTATTTTTGCAGAGGCGCCGGCGGGGTTCGAACCCACGCTGCACTGAGCAGTACTATACAGTATTGACATAACACCAGCGCCTTAGACCGCTCGTCCGTAAAGGCTTGATGGTGTCATGATGAAAATTTAAAAATATAATCGCAACTTAATTACTTCAACATACCACGTAACAAGCAAAGACAGAAAACGTACCATATTTTGGAATTTTATTTGTTTAAAAACATTAATGTGTATTAATAGCGCTCAATTGCTGATAACTGCGTGTTCTATATACAATAAATGAGCCTACGCACAATAGTTTTTTCATACATTATATCGATTTTGATTCGCACGTGCTCGCCGTATACTAAAAGTATGTCGGTGCGGCGTGGCCTACCATTTTTCTTGTAGCTTCTTGTATACACGTCGATGTTTTCATCATATATACAATAAATCCACATCAGACCCCTAATTTTATTTTAGGAAATAAAAGATTAGATTACCATAAAAACGAAACAGTAATCATTGGTGGGGTCTAATGTCATTTTTACATGGAATTTTCAAGGTTTTTTCTATCGCCATTCTCGCTCAATTAAAAAAATATTTTGGCGTATATAAAATTGAAATAAAATTCTCTGCCTCATAAACGACATCAAATGTGCCACAATTGGGTATCACGAATCGTTATATATGATGTGCAATTAATATTCATATTTTCTTTTATACAGAGGATGCTTCAGTTTTGACAGGAAAAATATTTTCTTGAAAACCCTCTCACGCGTTTATTTCAAAACGGTAACCACGCTTCCCTAGAATATGCAATAAATTAGCATTAAAATTTTTCTTATTCTAACAGCAAGCGTTTCTAAAATGCAGTATGGCGAAATGTGGTGTAGAAAGTTTCCATCATATTTTTAAGTTTTACATGTACGCCATCAGTATAGTTGGATAAAAGTATAATTGGATAACAGTATCTTTCCATAACCTTGTAATATTTTTCATTGCAAAAAATCCAAAATTAACCTTCACTGTTATACTTATACGATGTCTTTAAAAAAAAACTTGTACATGCAGTACTTATAATTTTGAAACATCCATCCTGTAGTTAAAATATAAAGAGACAATGCCCAATACAAGACTTACCTAAAACTGTGATTGTGAATGTGTGTACTGCAACATTGTCAGATGAGTCAGACGCCATGTACGTAACTAAAGTAACACCAATGGTAAAATTATCACCAGGATTGTAATCAGATGTTAATGTATGCACACCGGAGTTTTCTAAGATGGTAGGAGACACCCAGGTGACTGAAGCATAAGGTTGTCCATAGCTTGTATTTGTCACAATATCATCAGGTGCATTTGAAAAAGTCGCATTCTCCATGTCTGAAATAGAAATAAGTTGAAAACTATCGATGCTGAGAACTTAGAATGTTGAATACAAAAACAAATGACAAGAAATTGTTAAAGATTGTTTTCCTGATGTTTTTTCTTGAGCCAAATGATCAGGCGTAAGTCATTCAAGTGAAATCGCAATTCAATGTTTTCTTTTACTTGGTCCAGTAATATGTAAAAAGTCGCGCAAGGCGACTTCTATACATAGAGCGTCTTTTCTTGTAAAGTAGTCCATACTGATTCTCGAATTTAGCTAAATGAGAAATAGGTGAAAATCAATCTTTCGAGTCTCTCTTGGAGTGAAGTAGAACGATTGGTTCCATGGTCACGTCCTTCTCTCCTTGCATTTTCTCGTAATTACACACGTATAAGCTCTTCCACTGAACCGGCTTTTTATTCTCTGAAAAGGAACTTATACAGACTTGACATTTAATATGGAATATATTTTCGCAAAATTCCACGACTGGTCTGGACAGAGTCCGCATAAACCGCACGGGCTAAATATTAATTGGGGTGTTTCGGAGATGGTGTAAAATAATTGTTTGATAGGAAATGTGCTTTCCATTAATTTACATTATGGTACTTATAATGTAGTGAATTTGCCTAAAATGGCGTATTTTGGGAGGCAGAATTTGAGTTTCGGGGGAGACACAATTTCGGACTTTATGCAACATTGGTCTGTTATTATCAAATTTATAGGGGTTTGAGGTGATATTTCCTAAACTTCATCAGCAATTGGCAGTCATCACAGCTGAAATACACTTGCAATGTACCAATTTTTTTTAACATGGGAGGAGCTTATAATATGGCTTTTAAAAGTTGTATGTACTCAGAAAGTTTGAATAGCCCACTTGGGTAAAATGTTATACACTTAGGGTACAAAAACAACTGCGGGGCATTCAAACTTTCTGAGTGCGTACCGCTTTTAAGAGCCATATTTTTCAAAGCTCCTCCCACTTTCAAAACTGGTAGATTACAAGTGCATTTCAGTTCTGGTGAACACTAGTATTTAGGTTCAGTAAGTATCACATCAACCTCAATAAATTTGAAAATATCACAATAATGTTGTACAAATTCAGAAATTTTACCCGCACAAATATCAAATTCAGTCTCCTTAAATCCGCCATTTTAGGCTAATTCACTGCATTATAAGCGCCATAATGTAAACTAATGGAAAGTACATTTCCTGTCCAACAATTATTCTATACCATCTCCCGGCGCACCCGAATTAATATTTAGCCAGTGCGGTTTATGCAGACCCCTTCCAGACCAGTCTTGAAATTTTGCGAAACAATATTCCATATTAAAGTTAATGTACATTAAGTTAATATCAAAACCCACTTGATTTATCATACCTATGACACTGACAACGAATGATATCGCTGCAGTATTTCCATCCGGGTCAGTAGCGTTATACGTCACCCTGGTATCCCCGATATAAAACTTGTCACCAGGTTGATAGTTGGATGCCAGGGTAACATGACCTGAATTGTCGGTAACAGTGGGCTCTATCCATGTTACATTAGCGTATGCAAATCCAGTGGAAGTAGTGGTATTAATGCTTGTTACAACATTGGAAAATAATGGATCTTCGTCATCTGAAATAATAAATAAATTTTAAAATATAAACTCCTCAACAAAAGTTTGGAAAGTTTTTTCAAGCATGTGTATCTCAAATTATTTGTGACATATTCATATCGTGTTGCATATCACTGGATAGCTACAATACTCCTCTTTACAATGACACCCCATTTGAAACAATAACATTTTTCACGGCTGAGTACACGCCTTGTGAATGTAGTGGGGTCTCAAAAAGAATTTGCCAAATTGACCATTATTCTGTGCAGCAAGCTGCAATCCCATAACTTCACAATCTGGGACCTAATGCAATCCTCCAAGATGACACCGCTCGCCCCACACAGCCACGGTAGTCAACGACTACCTACAGAATATGGGAGTAGAGTCAAATTGGCCTGCCACCAGGCCAGACCCGGGCCGGCCAGACCTCAACCCGATTGAACACTTGTGGGACCAGCTTGATCGTGCTGTGCGTGCCAGAGAAGCCCATGCAACCACATTGAATGATCTGTGACGAATCCTTGTTGAAGAATGGAATTATGTGTAACCAGGTCGTTGAGCAGCATGAGGAGAAGGTGCCTGACTATTGTGGCTGCCTGTGGTTTTTTCCACCCGCTATTGAGGTTAATGGCTAGCTTTGTTTGAGCACAGAATAATGGTCAATTTGGTAAATTCTGTTTGAGACCCCACTACATTCACAAGGCGTGGACTCAGCCGTGAAAAATGTTATTGTTTCAAATGGGGTGTCATTGTAAAGGGGAGTATTGTAGCTATCCAGTGACAAATAATTTGAGATACAGATGCTTGAAAAAACTTTCCAAACTTTTGTTGAGGAGTTTATATTATATAATTCTCGTTTTCATGGTTTTGTTAATTGTTTAATGTTATTATGCATACTATCAATATCCTTGGATTTACGAGGCACGAAAGTTATCTTTAGGACAATGAGATGCCTGTTGTTGATGTTCTTGTTGTTGTTATCATTGTTCTTAGGACCTGAATCTTAACATAACCCTGGTATGAACTCAGTTGTGAAACATTATTCCAAGCCTAATTTGTGTATTTCTTTTAGCTTTGATAATTGACATAAATAATATATACAAATAACTATACTCAAATATCCCAATCCCTATTCTAACACAATTAACCTTAAAGGAAACTTCTTATCGTGAAGGTTATTGCAATATTTACCTATAACTGTAACAACAAATGAATATGTTGCGGTATTGGAAAATGGATCAACTGCTGTGTATGTTACAATAGTCACACCAATTGTGAAGTTGTACCCAGACATGTAGTCAACAGTTAGGCTGGAAGACATTCCAGAATTGTCAGATACGGATGGCTCTGTCCAAAAGACCGCAGCAGTTGGAAGGCCAGGGTCGGTGTTTTGGGTGAGGTTACCAGGAGTATTGGTGAAAATGGGATTTTCAGTATCTGAAATAAGTAAAATGGAAATAAAAAATGATGCATGTAAAAATAACTGGTGGGGGAATTTAAATGGACCTTAACAGTGATAAGCCGACTTTTGTGATAAATAAATAGCTTAGGTGAGTTGGACGACAGGAGCCATATTTTCCAGTTGTAGCTACTTAAAGCCATAATAGCATTTGCTGAGGAGAACGCCCTCAATATTTTTCAAAATTCTGGTTTTTTTACACGGTTGTAATATGCTTTATTAAAGTAACATGCTCTGCAAAAATCAAGACTTTAGGGGCTGTAGTTTTGTAAAAATTCGCGATTTTGAATAAAACGCAGGAACCGTCGTTTATTATTACGATGGAAATATTAGTCGAACGCGTACACGATGTTCACATCACAGCCTACGTAGTACACGGCGTGCAGGATAGTACACACACATCAAAGGCCCGTGCAGTAGCACAAACAAAGGAGTGACATGCATTTGCGACATTTGCCTTGGTAGTAAATTTCAGTTTTCTTTACTTTATCTCAGTTGCCCCGGCTCAAAATTAAAAGGAGTCATATCTGGCAGAAAAAGCTAACATTTTATGGAAAAGAAATACTAATCTATTTTTTATGGAAATGTTATAACATGGCTTTAACTAATAAACTGCAGTGTACTTATTAATATTAACACATTAATCTTATACAAAATGCATCGAGGAAGCCAATAATTGCGTTTATATTTTCATAGGTCTTACGTTTCAAGAATCATGGCCAATGTCACCTCTCATTAGGATCTTCTTTATAGGATCCATACGATTCTTCTTGTTTGTCAGCTTTATTTGTCTCAAAATTTAAGTACAAATACTCATACTCCCCTCCGACCATTTTAAAGTAAATGTTTTTGGCCAACTTAATTACAGTGCTACTTTCCTTCCATTTTGCCTGAATATTTTTACCAAAACAATAGCTAAAGAACAGAATTTTTTTAATTGCAAATTACGTGATCTGGAGGAGCGATTGATCGCCACATGCTCTGTCAATGACAAACTTTATTTAAGGTGTGGAGTGGATGTACCATTATGAATGTCATATGTATGTCATAGAGAGCAGCTGTTGTCGTGCAATAACTGCGCTCCTCGCATGACAAATTACAAAGGCAGTCTGATCAAGACACATGGAATATATAGTGCACGCACAGATATACTTTTCCTGTGGTTCTTGAGTTATGTTGTAAAGACGGCTGAAACAGCAACACTTTTGTAAAACGTACTTAACTCATTAACAACAATAAATCAACCAAAGTTTTCCAAGTATATGATTTGTAGAATGAACTTTTGTAAAACATCAAAGTGTTATTTTTCACTAATATATTGATTTAGGTAATGAAAATCTATTTTTGGTTGCACTCAGAATAATGCGTGTGCCTTACCTGTTATTATCAAAGTAACACTTATTTCGCTTCTGCTGCCTGTTTCAGGATTGACTGCGATACACTGTACCACACTGCCATTCGTTGGAAGTATCACATCTATATCAACTCTGCTCACAGTGTTGAAAGCATATCCGCTTGCCCTGACATAGGAGTCGGCAGGCACAATGTTTATGTCATCATTTATGGACCAAGCAATTGTTGCCGCCGGAATAGAATTTCTTGTCAAACAGTACAATGATGTATTAGTGTTGATGGCAACGGCAACAGTAGTAGTATCCCGTGATATCATTTCTTCGTTACTATTTCGAAGAAAATGTAGGTCCGGCCCACCTGCAAAAAGGTGTTTAGATATCGAGAAGTATATGAAGAGCTTGTTTCCAAACCATGTTAAGTCCACAACCACATGTTTCTCATTTACTTGTGTGATACAATCACAACAACTTTGACAAGTTTAATATTAGCAACAATGAGTTGTACCATCAACAATCCATTATTTACCACAACAATGCTGTTTAACAATATGCAGATCATTGTTCTCATTTGGGGAACAAAGGCCTCACACAGTATTTGTACTGTACATCCATCCACTGTTTGCTTTGTAATGGTGCATCCAACCATAGACAGTAGAGAGTATGATCCAACTGAGATTACTATACCTATAGCATCACAACCCATTGCAATATCAGCTAATATCGCACAGGTATATCAGAGCAATTGTGACTGAAACACAAGTAACTTTTAAAGTACACTTTCTTGAATACATCCGCAACAGAGGTGATTTTGTGACTTGTCATACCAACTGAGAATGGAATTTGAATTACATTTTCAGCGATACAGAGATACTTCAAATACAAGTGCTCAAAATTCAAAAGCATAAATAGTTTAAAAGTGCTGGGTCCTCAAAGTCTTTGAAGTGTACATCTGCAACTACGGAACTGCCAATAGCCAAGATATAACTGATTCCGATGCATTTATAATTGTTGCCAGGATCTCTTTTGTTTTTGGTTTTTCATAAGAGCGAAATTGCAATAATTTATAACTTTTATTGTTACAGTCTTTAATCATTTAGAAAAGTTAATTATCACGATCAAATGTAAGACTTACCAAAGACATTCACATTGACGTTAACTTGACTACTGTTGTCAGGATTGACTGCTGTGCATGTAATGGTACCAGTACTTGATGTTCTTGGGTTACGAGAAAAAGTTGCTTGGAGATGTGCCGTTGTGTTGTGCAGTAACGGGACACTGGTATCGTCGACGACAGAATTACTTTGTGATAGCAAATTGTGGGACAGGTATTCAATATCCAAGGTAACATTGGCGGCAGGATTTGCTGTTACACTGCAAGATATGTTACAGACATCCCCTTCTATGATATCGATCGACTGGTTGGGTTCCAGAATAGATCCGTTGTACGTCATGTAGACATTTATTGGGTAAACTAAAATAAGAGGATTTGTTAAAACACGTATTAAAACCATATTGTCAAAAACATTAAGGGAGGTATTAGACTCAACACAACGCTACTTAAAAGGGCATTTCGTGATTCACAGCCTCATCCCCCACTTTTCTCAAAAAAAGTTGATATGTTTACATTACTGGAAACCTCTGGCTACATCATGTTTTACATACCAAAATTTTCTTGCAGATTAATTCGTTTAGCAAAAATATCGTCAAATTTGAATTTCGTTTTTGAATATACCAGAACGAAATTACAACAGTGGCCTTTGGAGCAGTGTAATAGACATAATCATGCATAACTTGCAAACGCAAAATCGGAATCAACTGAAATTTGGGGGATAAGCTTTTTTCGTGGATATCTACTGAATAATGTCATAAAAAGAGGATGCTAGGATCACAAAATTCTCCTTTAAAGTACAGATATCACATTTCATTCAAAGAAGTCGTCTACCCTTTCTTTCGCCCTGTTTGCATAGATGGCCAATACAAACACTTCCATCTGCAATCGAGGGATTTTGTATTCAACTATCTCTAAATTCCACCAACTGATTGCTCTTTCAAACTTCCATCACGTCTTGCCTTAGCTCATGACAAAATTCAGTCCACTTCAACTGACTGATTTGTCTTCATGTGCTGCTGAGTAAATGCGAGGTGTAAGTTGAAGAATTTGACAGAGCAATCACTTGGTGGAATTTAGAGATGTTTGAACCAGGGACCTTCGATTCCAGTTGAAAGTCTTTGACTTGACCGTTTACGCTTTAATAGCTAAACGATGTCGAAGGTGCGTAATTGTATCTAGTATTAAATGATTCCTTACCAAGAACATTAAGGGTAACGCCAACAGATTCGCCTTCAGGTAAAGCATCATTTGAAACGTTACAAAGCAATATCTTGTTATGATCTTCAGCGAAAATTTGAGTAAATTGCACAGTACTACTGCCATCATAAAGATAAAGGCCATAACTACCGCCTAAATAACTGTTGTAGCCAGTAGCCTGAGTTGGGTTTAAAGTGCTCAGTCCATGTATCCATTGGAACAAAGGAGCGGGTGCAGCTCCGTATGTATGGCAAGTGAAAGATGCCTCCGTCCCTGTTACAACGTTAGCATACCGGACACCCCTTCCATATATATATTGGATTCCATGCTGCTGATACTTGTGTTCATCGGTCGAGCTGAAATGAAGTGAATAACTGATTTAGATTCTAGAATTATATTGCAATGATTGTATATCTTCTGCAAGACAGTAATTTGTTTAAAAGCAGCATATATTCGAGTTGCCGTTTTACCAATATTTCTATTTATTTCTGATACCTCGCTTAACTTTAGGTCATGTGTGTCTTTCATACATGATGCAGTCATGTATACAGTAGAATTCACCACGACCTTTGGAGGACAAAACCCCATTAAAAGCTATTAAACCAAGATAACACTCATTGAAAACAGCTCAACTGATTAAATCAGATCTTCTCTGGTTGTGCACATGTGTCTGTTTTATATGTGCGGTTTTTGCAATGAGCTGGTATTAGCTTCAGTTGGGTAACCGATTATAAAGGAAACGCAAGCAAACAATGGTATGTAGACCTTTGTTCACGAAATGAGACAATGGTCTGCTTTTTGTCAACCAGCATTCTTGAAAATGAGCAACATGATGATTGTTGACTTAACACGGTTTGGAAATAATTTCTTCATATTTTTTGGTGTTATCTGTCGTTTACATATCCTTCCTAAAACACAAAAGTGCGACTATTTCCAAACACCTAAATTAGCTAAAAATTTAGGACATGTTACAAAACTATATTTTCTAGAATTTCATAGAATACTTTAAATGTAGCTTGTACCGTTTTTTGTTGCATCCTTCAGAACTGAGCGGTCCGTTACCAATATTAGCTAATATTTTCGGTCAAATCTCCATTCAATTAACACGGGGAGTTGGCTAGCAATGAGCTAGATATGCCTTGCACTCACTCATATTTTACGAAAGTGCGACTATTTCTGAACATCTAACCTAGCTGTAATTTTAGGTCATGTTAGAGAAATATATTTGCTAGAAGTTTGGAGAATACTTTAAATATTGGCCGGTTATTTGTCACACAGTGATGTTAACTAGGCAAATTCATATACTTCTATACACACACTATTTGTAAAGGTCGCGCGTCGATGGTGAGAGCACTGTGTATTGTGTATAGGAAAACGGACAGTAACTGCAGTATGACATAGAACAAAAAACTACAAGCTTACCGATTATATCTATAAATAGTACCGAAACTGTAGCGCCTAATGTGTTCTCTGCATAAAATAATATCACCCCAGAGTTATCGTCGTAGTCAGGTGTGAAGGTGACGGTAGTGCCATTGTAAATAATGAGTTCTGAAGTGAAAAAAACTATTTCTACTATATGCGCCGGTGGGTTTCCTTCTGTGAAGGAAAACGATATGTCCACATCCTGGTTGTATACGAAGTCTACAGGCTGAAAATGTTGCTTGACAGCCCCATCTATAAATGCTGTAGCACCCTTTGGGAGATCTGAAACAAAGAATTAAAACTTGCTTTAAGATTCTCTTGGTCGGGTTGACGTCACAAAAGGGAAATAGCCTTGTAAAACCAGTGTGCGCATGTGCAGTTCCCCTTTCTAGAGCTGGTTGCTATGCGAGCGCTTGTGCAAAGGGGACGAAGGGGACAATGTTCCCGGATGTCCGACCGCGTGAATGACGTATACTGGTCTATCGGGTTTTGTGATTATGAAGTTTAAACGGGCTTCTGGTTTTCGCTACAAGATTTTTAAAAAAAAAGTACATTACTATGTTTGCAAGGACATTTTTACAATAGAACTGTTGTAAATCTCAATCTCGCTCCACACATATTTTTAATCAACGACAATATAAACAAATAAATAACTTACACAAAATATCGAAATCCACGGCAACAGAAAGGTGTTCATTGTTGTTCGTAGCGGTGCAGTTTAGAGTTTTGTCTTGAAACTCAGCTACTGTGAGGAAGAGGACGACAGTACTATATGTGTAAATAGTACCGTAATCATCTACAGATGATGAAGATGTTGCATATGTTGTATTTCCATCTAACATCCAGGTTATGTGAGCTTCATCACTACCAACTACTCGACATGTGAAATTATACGCTACATTTTCTGGAAGGGCCACAACATCTCCGTCTGAAACTGATACAGCAGTTTCATTTTCAGATGCAGAAGAGTTCAAGTAGCTCAGTTGGATGGAATGTAGCAGACCTGTAGTTGATAGACGGGTATACGATTCGTTACAATAGAAATCCCCATTGTTATCCACCCACGGTCCACCTGCACTGCATTCAAGAAAAGATGTTACCTTTGCGTAATTTTCATTGGAACAATTCCAGCACATGTAATATACTGACGGATCCGTAGGGTGTGCGTATGTTCCAACATTTTTGCCTTCACAAAATTCACTTCCTCCACAATTGAACTGACTTTTAGACACACAATAAAGACATTCGGAATGAAATCTTTCAGAACCGCTGCAAAATAGTTCGCTTTGGCTGTTACCATTGTCGGTACATATGTAATACTTCTGGCAGTCATTGGGATCCGGGTAGGTACCATCTTCTCTTCCCATACAGAAATCATTCGGTTCTATACAAGATGTATAATAAGTACTCCATATAAGTCCTTCGTTACAAGTGTTTCGAGTTGACACTGAATGTTCATCTCCATTACCACAATTCGAGCATTGATAATAACTCGACGGATCATTTGGATCGACATAATAGCCATCTGTTTTGTTATAGCAGAATTCGTTTATTCCAGAGCAATTATAACGGTTTTCAGTCACACAGAAAGTGCAACCTGCATGAAATCGGTTACCATTTCCGCAGTAATAACGCGCGTTTGACAATGTACCATCATAATCAATAAAGCAACTGTAGTAATACTGACAGTCTGTTGGATCCTCGAATGTCCCAGCTTCGGAGCAGGTGAATGATGGGACGCTTCGTGCAGAGATGGACTGGGTTATTGCTGGATGTAGAAAGAATGAATAAGGTCGTATAATGAGTTACATTAATTTCTTACGATCAAATAAAATAATACCCCTCAAAACGACTGGTGTTGTTTGTAAACTTTTGTATGTTTTTTGTTTGTTTTTATATATAACGAACAACAAATTCTGGAAGAAAACGTTTTGCAAATAGCTCTAAAGATGATTTGAGTAAATTGTGTATTTACAATATTCACAATATTGTGTTTTGAATATGAAGAGCTTAGTTTCAAAACCCCTTACACCCACTTCAGAAATTTTGAGAAAACATTAATAAATTATCAAAAAAATCATTGATATAATGGGGTCTGCAACAAAAGCCGTTTTTGGCGGGATGCCTGGGTGAGCCTCTTATATCAGTGATTTTTTAGATGATTTTTTGATGTTTTCTCAAAATTGCTCAAGTGGATGTAAGGGGTTTTGAAACTAAGCTCTTCATATGTCACCATTACAATCATTGCCAGTCAAAGCAGCAAATTCTTTCATCTTTCCAAATTTGATCCAATAATAATGGCTAATTGCATTTTTGGTTTCAATTATATTATAATATTTGTTGCCTTCAGAATTAGCGATGCGTTAATAGCATAAATACTGATTCACAATACCCGGATTGGTCGACAGTTTTGTTATTTTATTTCTTACACTTCCGTGTAATTATATACATTGTCAAATTTTGGGTGCGAATTTTAGCAGGCCCACTTTCAAGACATGCCATGATGAGCCCAAGACTCACTTTGTCGTATCTTATTACCATGATTACTGTAACTTTCGAGAAAAACAAAATGCAACACAATGTACTTGTTTGTTCCGGAGTGAACTATGTTTACATTTGAACCCATCTCTCCTATGCACAGTTTATCCCTTACATACCCTGTGTCTTGAATAGCTATTGAAGCCCACCAACCTCGTGGTTAAAAGGCTAGGAAATAATTCCTAATATCTCATACCCTCGTTTCTATGCCTTTATCTAATCCTGCCCCACATGATTAAGCCCATTTAATCTTACAGTGAGACTGTTCAGTGTAGGAAATTTTTAGCCTTTTCTAAACATGTTTGCATTGGCTTTTCTTCGTAGTAATAGCCAAATTTGTAACCTGTAGGTAGCTTAAATTTAAAACCCTAAATGCAAAATGAGTTTTTGTTGTTGAAAAAATGCAAATTTCCAAAGAGTCAAGACGCAGGTATATCGTTATGCCTCAAATCACTTATTTATTATCAAATCAGTGCAAAGTAGGTGAACTTTGTCTTTTTTGGATGGGTTCTCGTGCTCGAATTAGGTAACGGTGGTTCAGAAAGGCAGAAAGTGACCAATATAGTAGTTGAAATGGTCCGATGCGTGGGTTCTGTGGTCACTATATCAAGTCATCCAATTTATTACCATTTTTCAGACCTTTTTGCCGGCCGAAATGTTGATTTTTGATAATATCCCGTAATTTTCACCATAACTGAAATGCCCATATGTTACACAGCATATTTTACACCCTTTCCACGGGACGCGTTATGGTTTATTACCATCATTTCATCTTACTTAACAAAATAAATATATATTTAATAGAATTATAGTTCTACTAGGGTTTAATCGGGATTCGAACCCACAATCTATGGATCCATATACCACTATGCTACAAGTCGTTCTGCCAGAACGGCGTTTATCCCGGGGCGTTATCATACTTTTATATACTCAAATATTGTTTATCATACTTATTGATATAAAGTGCATACATACGATATACTATAATTAGTATAATTATCAATGAATATGTATATAATTGACCTTAACCCTAAACCCTATCCTTAACCCTAACTCTAAACCCTAACTCTAACCTTAACCATAATCCTAACCCTAAACCCTAAACCCTAACTCTAACTCTAAGCCTAGCCCTAACCCTCGGACTATGCTGTGTTAGTGATATATTGTGGCCCATTATGATTGCTGAAAGAACTTAAGCTTCCGGGACCTACTGCGTTTTGATATCCTTCCCGGGAACCTTTTTTCTATTTAGTACTAGTCCATGACTAGTCCCGCTGTTTTTTCTTTCTTTTTCATTCACGTCAATACTCACCTGTCAATGTTGGCGACTCTATGTTCTTCCAGTATATAGATATATTCTGCACGAATGTAGCCCTGTAAATTGAATTGATGTAAATAATGTCATCGCTACAAACTAAATGTTCACTTTGTTCACTTTATTTGTTTTCAAGTACACACCAGTCTCGATATCGAGAAGTAATTGAAGACAGTGCCTTCTACCATGTCTAGCCCTTATCTGACAACGTGGGTTTTGTTAATTAAGTCCGTAGGATTTTCCATTTCGATGTTCTAGTACTATTTACCACCAAACAACTTGACTTATTGTGGGACCAACCCTTGCACTCATTTTAGCGTTTTGGTCAACCCTTTTCCTTACTCTAGCGTAAGGTAGATCATCGAACATTGAGATCTGGGGGCTGGTGAACATGGTGAAGCCATATGATTTTTATTCTTGCTACACGAGGTCTATAGGGATATGTACTCCAAATTTGATGATTAGTTTGATGATAGTCATATTATTTTATGCTTTCATACTTGTGACGGTGACGGTGACGGGTGACGATTATATGGAAAATCTATTTGGGTCAAAATTTTGTGTAACCTATTTTTGTCAATTTCTTGCTCCCACAATACATTGCTATTAGTGACGTAAGATGGTGACTGTTGGTACTTATTTTGGCATCAATTGATAGAGGTGATCCATTTAACTATCACAGTATCGACTCGCAAGATCCCCTGCTGCATTTGAAGTTACTGAATAGCCAAACGTAATGATGCGGTCGATGAGACTCGTCCTGTAACGTCACTAAAAATAACATTACTTCTACACAATTATACGAGGGTAACGAGAACCTACCTAAATACCAACTGTGTTCCCTCTGGTAATCCATATGGTGCAACCCATATGGCAGACACCGATGTTTTTGCCTCTGATTGCCTATGACCCCATACGTTTGCCGTACCCTAAAATAAAAACAAAGAACCAACATTGTATTATTTTCCTGTTTCTGAGGTTTTCCACTAAGCGATTACCTGTAACACAACATCTGTACTTCAAAATACAATACAATACAATACAAACTTATTACAACCTAAGCTTCCAGTAAAAAAAGAGTTCCCAACAAAAATAGCGAAAGCACTCATTGCATATTCTGAGTGTCTATTGACCAGAATCATAACATGAATATCAACCTGCATTTAGCTATTCTTTGAACATATTAAAACATAATTCGCAATCTGTATTTCGTGTGATAGGGTAAAAGAGGAGGTTATGAAATTGTTATCACGAACACGATGTAAGGGAAATAATGATCTAAAACGTTACTCACATTTCCACAATGAAGGATTTGAGTACCATCAGATGAACTTGTAAATCTTCCCATAGGATTGGAGATTGTTTCCTCGTTCGGGTCAGTCGCCACTAATATGAATCCTTGAAATGCGACTGGGGAGTTAAGTTTTACTGAAAATGACACAAACCAAACAATGTATTTGAGTTTAATACTAGGTTAAAGAAGAGAAAGTGAGGAAGAGCGTCACTTGCCTCCAGATGTGTTGTAAACGTTTATGATACCTTTACTAAAAGAAATTAACTGAGATATTTGTTGGCGCGATTTCTGAATTACAAAAGAGATGACATGGGTTAATATTGCATAGTTTAACACTGAATTCGTGAAATTAATTGAACATTGCTCTTTTTGTTAAATCTATTTCAAAACAATTGAAAATTATGTGAAAGCTGATGAATCAGATAATTCAGTCAAGCAAAGGAGTTTCCCTCTGTGTGCCCTTTTAGCTCTCAAACAATTTAGTTTTCGAGATTACAGTTCTTTCACACTCAACCTGTATTTACATATATTCAAAATCGGGTAATTTGACACGAAGACAAAGAATATGTTTGGGTAGGGGAATGGAAATTTAATACTTTTATTACACGCAACTCCAGCTTAATGTTAAATCCATATTTGGTACTTAAATTTAGCATTTAATTAAATAAAATCCTAATTCACTTGTTTTATATACTACCATACCAGAATCCTATTGAGCCGCCTGCTCATGTATACCGTCGCCAAGGTACTTGGTTGGTACTGTGCAGTACCAAAGGAATACCAGTGTAGTACCAGTGCAGTATGGTCAGTGCTGTATGCTGGTGAGTCCTGTGCAGTGGCAGCTTTGCCGGGCATCTTTGGTACTGTGTGGGTACCCTGTTTGTACCAGTCAGTTACCTCGGCGACGGTGTAAAAATAAAACTGAACTGAACTGAACTGAACTGTGTACCTATGCAGGCGGCCGTAATAGGAATTTTGAAGTGTACTTTTAAAAGTAGAATTTTGTGTGATAAAAAATCACCAACCTGTATATTCTTGACCAGGATAAAAAGTCGTCGATGTCGGTGTCAGTTGAATCGTAAATGGCACAGGTTCTGATTGTGGAATCGAACCATGTATTTGTTGATCGTTGGTAAAGGGACTTAAAGATGAGCACACGTGATCTCTGCTGTTTTCGTCGAATGGAGACGTTGAGAAGCTTACTACACCGTGTAATGTTGCAACAAACACGAACTGAACCAGGAACCACTGCATGTTTATTTTGTTTATACCGAGGATTTGTACTTGCATCTGTTTGAAAGAAGATATAAGTAGGAGTCTTTCAGGCCATTCATAATCAGCTACAAATTCAAATGATATGTTTTAGGGTTTGCTGATTAATAACAGGCTGGTAAATATTGGGTGCGACATACATGTATTAACTGGGAAACATCTGTATTAACTCATACCTCATACCGGCATAAATTACTGTGAAATATCGGTATTGACTGTTGACATACCGGCATTTGCTCTAAAATACCAGTATATACTGGGAAATGCCGGCATAAATATGGGAAAAACTGGTATAATACCAGTGTTGTGTACTGGAAAATATCGGTATTTACTGGAAAATACAGGTATTAGCTGGAAAATACCGGTATTTACTGGGAGAAGCCGGTGTAATTAATGGGAAATACCGGTATTTCCTTATTTACTGGGAAATACCGGTATTTACTGTACATCTCCGAGATGCCGGTGTTTACTGGGAAATACCTGTATTTCCTTACTACTGGGAAACACCGGTATTTACTGGGAAATATCGGTATAAATATGAGAAATACCGGTATTTACTGGGAAACACTGGCATTTACTGGGAAATATCGGTATTTACTGAACAATATCGGTATTTTCTGGAAAATATCGGTATTAACTGTGCAATACCGGTATTTACTGGGAAATATTTTCCAGCATAACAGGCTAGTAAATATTTGGTGTGACATACATGTATTAATTGGGAAATGTCTGTATTAACTGTGAAATACAGGCATTTACTGTGAATACCGGAATAGAAATTAACTAACAAACATAAAAATACACATTAAGAAATTACTTTCAGTGATTCAATAATTATGCTAGAGGTAAAGCTGCTTATATAGTACTATTGTCCTGGCAATAATATGTGAACATTATAAAAATTTAACAATACTCCTTTGACTTGATTGAATATATTTTCACTACTTGTATTTCCCTGTAGATTTCAGGTATTTTCTGGTATTCTGCAACTGAACGGGAAATATTAGTTATTTGCCAAGCCTGTTCAATAAAACTGCACCAGATACTGACATTTAATGTCAAACGGCAAACTTTAAAAATTAAACAACTTTCATGTCAAAAGGAGACACTTTTGGGCAGGATCGTAACGGGAGAAATAGCCAAAAATCTTCCCGTGGGTGATTTTTTTCACAATTTGGGTTTGTTGTGAATTTGTGATGTTATTAATGTTTAAAATATTGTCTGATATTTTCAGACCGGAATACAACCGGCATCTTGTATTTTTTTGAGACATTTTTCAAGGTAATTCCTACTCTCAACATTGTCAATAATATTTTTAAAGGCCAATATATCAATTTTCAATTTTATAATACCATAACTTACGAACTCGATATCTTCGCTTAGGAATGTCCAAATTCATTGGGGAAATGAAAAATCAAAATATCTCTATATTTAAGATATGTAAAAACCTCAAAATTGGTAACCTGCCCAAAAGTGTCTCCTTTTGACCTGACACGTCACAAATTTTAAAGGCTAAATTTATGGACCAAATGAGATTATGACTTAAAGCAGACAGAACGCCAGAAACACTCAACAAAGTCACTGCTCATCGTCACAATTGAAGATCCAGCCAGATCCTTAGACCACCGCTGCCAGGTAGACGTTCAATTCCTTGATTTTTCAAAGGCATTTGATACAGTGCCACACCAGAGACTCATGAACAAGATTGACCTCTATGGAATTCGTGGAAGAACAAAGGAATGGATAAAAACGTGGTTAACAACACAGCGTGTTGTGGTTGATGACAAGCTGTCAGACTCAGTTCATGTTGATTCTGGTGTGCTCCAAGGGACAGTCTTGGGTCACTAAATGTTTCTTCTTTACATCAATGACATTGGCTCCAACATCAGTTCCACTATCAAGTTGTAACGTTCGCAAACGACTGTCTGCTTTATTGCACTATAAAGTCGTCTGAAGATGCAGTTATCCTGCAGGATGATTTGATCCAGCTAATAGATGGGTTTCAACTCGAAAAAGTGCTACACCATACGGATTCATAGAAAGAAGGACCCTGTCATCCATAGCTACAACATGAAGGAGATCCAGTATCCAGTCAGGCGTACTTGAGTGTTGAGATTCATGTTGATGGATCATGATGCAAAAGATCATTCATGGACATGTGACCATCTCCATGCCGGATTACATTCAACCCAGGGCTCGCATTACCAGAAGTCAACAACGGCACCATTTCACCAGACTAAGCACAAGCAGCGACTCCTACAAGGATAGCTTCTTTCTCAGAACGCTGAAGGAATGGGATGGTCTTCCTCAAAATATCATTGAGCTGCCCTCAGTAGAACAGTTCAAGGAGGTCATCGCAACGCTCAGTCCAGCATCTCCATGTACATAGACACCAGCACAAGTATATGTACATAGTTTACACCTGCACCACACTGTCTTTCGTTGGCAACACCCTCGTCCAGATGCTGAACAGGCTTTGACGAGAACCATCGTAGAAGTAGAAGTAGAAATGTTGGACAATTATGACCAATTCTTGCAAGGAGATACTTTCCCCTGCCTAACCCCTGCCCCCGTCAAACCTGGTTGATTTGCAACTAGACTTACAAATATTTTGGGGTCAGTTCCTAGGATAAGATTCTTTTACAGGATGAAAAAGACAAGGTGAAATTGATGAAAATATTTATGATAATTGTAATTGGTCAAGTTGGTTACAAAACCTTCAAATATATGATCAAAGAAGAGGTTTGCACCCTGGGTTTGCACTACGCGAATACACAAAAGTTCCTTGATGAATTTGAAGACTACTTTGAGTAATGAAAAAGTTGAACCGAGTGGGTCCTATTATGAACTTGATGAAGTAACAAATCTATACAGATGCCATATCAAATAAAGTTAACCAGAATTTCATATTATGAATTTGCCGCTTTTGCTGCTAAAATTATCCTGAAATATGTTAATCGTCAGATCATAATTATTTTTATGACCAAAGTACAACGATTCAGACCCCTAAAGGCGGGTCAGAGGGGAGCATGGGTCTGGATGGTAAATCTGGAAAAAATGTGGCTCTTGTCATCCCACTCGCCTTAAAAGCGAGCCCGGAAAGCGAGCTGTCACGGGTACACAAAATTCATATCTTCTGCTAAATTCCACAGTTTACGCCAACATTAGCACTATACGGTCAAAACGTGTTACGAGCGGGGGCGAGCGGGTTAATGGTGTGTTTTTTTTCTTATTCTTATTACTATTATTCTTTTTTCCAATTTGAAGACAGTGAAATATAAATATCTTAAAGTACTCAAGTGTTCAGAAATAGTTCTTTGATAAAATGTTTCAATCCTTAAAACTAATATAAATATACAAACATGTCATGTTTTCAAACTTATCTTCTCAGTGACACTTCGATAGCCCCATGGCCATTCCATGATTTTGGGACAAAGACCGGTAATGTGAGTGTGTCCTCTCTCTATTTTGTACATGAGGCAAGTCACACAATATTTTATATCATATCAAGGTCTATATTTTGAGTCTTATCCTTCACTGCAAAAACAGCAGAGCAAAATACATATTTTAAACACTATCTTGTGTTAAAAAACATAAACATCTTCATATTTCTAAACGTGTTTTGGTGTTTATAAATTAACACCCCTATACCTTCACTGTACAAACAAGTGTTTATGAAGTGTTAAAGTGTTTATTAAGTGTTGCTCTGCTGTTTTGGCAGTGTTGGCATGATATTAGAATTCTGACCACTGAGAGGGAGGAGAAATGTTGGTTACTCACATGCACAGTAGCGTAGCCAGTGGGGTGGCAAGGGGGGCAGAGTGCCCCCCTGACAAAAAATGAAAGAAAAAGTGCCCCTCTGACAAAAAATGAATGAGAAAATCTGGAGGGCAAAGGGAAAGAAAAGGGGCAAGGGGCGCCGTTTTCACCAAAATTCACCCCGATCATGACCTAATATTGTAAAATATCCCAATCATGTGCGAAAATAGTGCAAAATACAAAAATACAATCGTCCCAATAAAGCCTCTCTAAAAATGTATTGTATGATGCAACTGCAATTTTTCTCGTCTGTGCCCCCGAAATTTTATTTTGCCCCTCCTGACCAAAAAAGCTGCATGTGCAGGGGCGTAGCTAGGGGTTGTGGGGCCCGGGGACAAGGATATAGGCCTACTGTTAAAACACTGTTTAAAATTTTGCTGTTTAAAAAGACGTTGTTAAAAGTGTTGTAATTTAAAGTTTTATACAACCTTGTTTAAGACAACATGTTATAACAAAATACTGAACAATGTTATTTAAAACTTTAAACAACAACATTTTAAACAACGTCTTTTTTTAAAGAATGTTATTTATAAGTTTTAACAACTCGCTAGATTTTAAACAACCATTGTTTACCGGGTACATCGCTCAACCTTGTTTAAAAGTAAAATTAAACAACTTGTTTAAAAGTTCAAGTAACATTTGTTTAAATTCTTAAACAAGTTGTCCAATTAGTAAACAAGTTGTTGAATTTTTAAGCTTGTGCGATACACCGGGTAAACAGCAGTTGTTTAAAAGTTTCAACAACTTGTTTAGTTTTATTCTAACAGTGTACAAAATGGTGGTCCAAACGTGTGAATGTGCCAACGGAAATATTTTACCCAGATATTATTAATTGTTGACCCCAACTTTTTTTGCCATAGCGCTCGAGAATCTAAAAAAACGGGGTGCACGTTCCCCCTTTTCCCCTAGCTATATACACCACTGCAGTCACATGTACCTTTTACCCACTGGCCCATCCCCTCTATTTCTATTTAAGTGATACCTCAACCAGTGTGTTAATAAAAAGTTTGGTGGGTATGAAGATATCCAGTGGATCTTTAGGCCCCGTAACCATAGGCTGTTCCCTTGTGGCGTGTGCCCTTGTTCCGTGTTCACTTGTTCCCATGTGACCTGCCACACAGACAACCTATGGATACGGCCACTAAGCAAAACAAATGTTCGTTGTCTGTGTGGCAGGTCACATGGGAACAAGTGAGCACGGAACAAGGGCACACGCCACAAGGGAACAGCCTATGGATACGAGCCGGGGATACGAGGCCTTAGACTACCCCTGGTGCACAACCAAAACAAATAACTATGGCAAGATATCATTGTAAAAGGTCGTCAAAGTTTATACTGGGTCGAATTTGTTATTGCTCATATATTATTCAAATCCCCTCCAAAGTATTCATAACAATTCTGAAAAAGTATAGTTTGACCTATCTGCGATCGATGTACAATTCTCGAATTATACGTAAAAGGGGCAAAGTTAGGCTCCACATGGGACAACATCATAAAAATGTTCCGATTTTTTAATTTTTAAAATACATTGTATGTCTCAAATTATTCCTCTTGCAAAACTGTTTTAAATTAAGAATAGTTTGCACCATCTAAAACAAGTTGATGAAAATTGACAAGGTGCGATATTTTATACTTTGTTACATTTTTCTGCAGACGATATCTACAAAACCTACAATCTTATAAATAGTTGTTCGAACACTTTTAAGGTCTTATTGAAATAGTCCCCCTTCTACCCCCGTACAAATGTTGGCATGCCCAATATCCTCATCTTCATCATCTGCTCCCAACATTGTTTGGTGGGGAAAGGGGAGGGAGCATGCTTAAGATGAACGTTGAGACAACACTATTATAATTCTTATTTTCCAGTGACTCATATAGCATGCGCACTATATTGTGTAGAATATGGGAATTACAGTGGGTGTTCGAACACATTTTATCCGGGATTGTAGAATCATTATTTGAGGCATATGTTAAAGTTATATGAACCCAATATTACTATTTGGATAAAGGCTATGTTACTTGATAAATTCACATTCTCATAGTGCAATCTTAAATCCCTTGACTAAAACAACATTCTTGGTTTGAGTTGACTTTTCCGCTTCTTTATTTGCAACTGTGGTTTATATCCATTTAAAATGTTTATATTATAGGCATATGGCGAGCTTTGAATACGAAATTTCATTTTTATGTGTATACTTGCTCTGTTTGTAATACAAAGAAACCCACCGTAATCTTTTAAGTCGAATTTTAGGTGAAGTTAACATGTAAGTCAAAACCAGACAACTTCTCAAACAGACGAATTTTATACCTTCTTTTTCACTGCAAAATATTACCGTTATTTTGCGACACTTTCCCGTAAACTTTACGATTATTTGTACGATTAACTTTACCGTATAATTGAATTACTATTTCACTGAAAATAGACTACATGTTATACCGTTAGACTGTTTTGGGTTTGTGTGTGAGGGGGGTTGTAAAGTGTTGCATCATAAGTTGTCCTGACAGACTGTGTTCAAATGCTACGAGTCGTATTTCGTATATTAAAAGGGCATTTCGTGATCCACAGCCTCATCCCCCCACTTTTAAAAAAAAAGTTAAGAATTTTATACCACTGGAAACCTCTGGCTACATAATGTTCCAAACGTAGTCGTCATCCTGCTACAACTCTATTATTTGCAGTTTTGAAAAAAAAAAGTACAAAATATGGTTCAAGCACGTATAAATAAACATTCATTCACCAATCATTCAACAAGAACAAAATGATAATGAGACAAAAGGAATCATCAGAAACGATTAAGGTATAATTGCGTAACTGATACAGGTGATTCAGAGCAGAGCAAAATCTGTGTTAAAATGCATCATTAAAAAACTCATCATTTGTCACCTGTCCAATTGCCTTAGTCAATGTCAATGACATTATTACAGCAGGAGCTCATGCTAATAGAGACATGATTTAGGCAAAAGCTGATATACTTATTTTCAAAGTATGGACGGATTAATTGTATCATATATTTATTTTCAAAATAATTTGCTTTTTAACTTTAGTCAATTTAAAATATCTCATCAATTTAAACAAATATATAGGTCTACATTACTAGTACCCTGGGTAAAAAAACCCATCCGTTTGACATTGGATACATTTTCCCTAACATTGATAATATTAAGCTTATTTTCAGAAATTTACCCAATTAAGGTGGTACTACACCCCCTGATAAATTTTGTGACTAATTTTGCATTTTTCTCAATAAATAACTACACACTGGTAAAAAAAGTTATGTATATTATTTAGAGCAAGGAATCCAATTACTTCACTGAAATTTCAGTGTTTCAAGACAAGTGGTTCATAAATGAGGTACATTCTAGCCCGCATTCTAGTGGTACCTCTTTTCTTATCATAAATAACGTCCCGTTTGTTTTAATTCCAGTGTAGTAACTGGATTCCTTGCCCCTATACTATACATAACTTTTGTTACCAGTGTGTTATTATTTTCTGAGAAAAATGCAAAAATAGTCACACATTTATCAAGGGGTGTAGTACCACCTTAATGTTGACTAAATGTTAATCATCATTGGGTAAAAAACTAATGTTGCTCACCTGGCGTATTTTTTACCCAACTTGGAATAACCCAACCGTTGTGCGCCGGGTGAACAACCAGATTTTTTGGGTAAAAAGAAATTTAAAAATTAAAAAAAAAAAAAAAAACAGAACCATTGAGCACAATTATTGTATTTTAAAAGAACAAATTTACCCGTCATATAAGAGTCATGACAAACTAGGGATACACAGGATTAAATCGTTGTAATGCATAATACATAAAACATAACACTAATAGGGCCTACGTGTATTTTGCAAGCGTAATGGCAAACATCGTCATTTTACTGAACTTTTCAACGAATTTGGTCTACATGTCGGCCTACCAGGCAGTCTTTTTTTCCGAATTTTTTCCCGAATTAATACCAGAGACAATTTATGAGACCCGCGGTTATGAGAACGGAGACATTTCTAAAATTCGGTTTCTAATGGGTTGGAATTTGTTCAATATGTTTTGAAGTTTCGTCACTGTCGTTAGTACTTTCTCAGAAATCAACATTCGATCATACTAAGACGAATATTTGTCTCAGTTATGATAGATCAGCCAACCATTTTTCTAATATATAATCCAGTGTTTCATGAAATATCATTTTTTTTAAACTTGCTATGCCCGAGTTTTCCGTCTTTTCACTGTTCAACATCCCTTTTAACTAAAATATATTTACAAGAATATTAATACTACATATCTTGAGAAACAGGATCATGTCAGAAATTAATATTTTGTTCTGGGTCTGATTATTCGGACTGGAGAAACTATAGCATAAGATTATGGCACATGTATGAGTTTTATTATACTCACCTACTAACGTGTACTACTTAAGTATCCTTGTTATCGACATAAATTGCTCCAAACGGTAAATTATCAAAATGTCTGCTACTTCCAAGTTTACTTGTAGATCCATAATGTTATGTTACTCCATGATAATCTAGACATCTTGGTTTTTTTTTATTTAATTGATTTTACTTCCTTGTTCTCCGGGTCGTTGTCTCTCAACTGAGCACTCAAATATTTGTGGTAACTTTCCTGTATACCTGTTTTCATCTGATTCATACGTCCTCGAAGTCGGTCATTCTTGACTAATCGGTGTAATGATCGGTGGCAAGTATCTCAGCTTTTGTAACGTTAAGCACGGATAATAGAAAAAGAAAGCAAGGTCTTCAAAGTTTTTGTATCATTTAGTGCACATGAGTTGACGTATGTTGGCCGATTTGTTGTCCTTGATATGAAATGGAATCAAAGAAATTATTACAAATGTAAGATTTGTCGCTATCGCTCGTATTTCCGTGTTCATCTTCCCACATCTTCTCTGGTCTTCCATACATAATGCTATGATAACAATTATTCATTTCTGCAATTATTCATCTATGCCTGATAGAATTTTAACACAAATCAAGTATATTTCAATATATTGGCATGTTTGAGGAGCTCTTATGTTTTGAAGCACAATGGTATTGTGAAATAAGAAACCGCTTGATTTCAAGTAGGCCTACTCGCTTCACTGACTCCAAAGAAACTATGCAAAGACTGACACGTTACGTCATCAACGTAAATTTGTCTAGTTTACCATAATTATACAGGAGTTCAGAATGTCAATAGTTTTTAGCCGTGTTCACACGGGCTGAAAATTCAAGGTGTTGGACCCTCGGCACTTGGGGTATCGGAGTTTCGGACCCTTGAGGGCCGACAGCCCAAGTTCAACACTCCAATTGCGTCCACACGGTCAGAATCTATCCGAACCTCTGAGTTACCCCTCGAATTTTCTGACACTTCAATTTTTTGGCCTCCGCCTGGACACGATTAGATGGATTTACTTCAGGGTTTAAAGCTATTTAAAATGTGGAGCCTTATTCTACCGTAGATTAGTGTAATTACATTGAATAAATCGCTTTGTCATTCAAGGAGCTCATAATTAAGTTGATCCGAGTCACGCGGTAGCCAACAGGTATCCATGCACTGATACAAATGTCCCAATTTCGATATTTTTGAGACTCATTTAGGCGACATCAATGCTACAATTTATCATTATCTTCAAATAAAAATATCAATCATTTCATCTAGGGCTAGTGTTCAATATTGCAAAAATCTCACCAAAGAAATTTTTGCTACGGTTGCCGAGCCCTAAGCTAATTTTACAGTAATGCTTTCAAATATGGCCCAGCGCAATCAGGAGCCCTGAGTCCTGACATTCTCCGAACCAACATTCTCAAAAGGGCATTTTTCGAAATTCTTTTTTTTTTTCTGCTTTTACGCATTGAGCTATTGTATTCTTCTGTTGTTACTGAGTCGTAGTGCCACTGCCAATTCGAATCCGTGATAAACCCGAATTATTTTTTATTCCAATGCTTTATTAATTTTTGAAAAATAACAAATTGCAAATATATGTGACGTGTCATGTCAAACAAAAGCAGACACTTTTGGGCAGGTTATCAATTTTGAGGTTTTTACATATCTTAAATATAGAGATATTTTGCTCCACAACGCCGTTTTCCCCTATAAAATCGGACATTCGTAAGCGAAGATATTGAGTTCGGAAGTTATGGTATTATTAAATTGGAAATTGAGATATCGGCCTTTAAAAATATTATTGACAATGTTGAGAGTAGGAATTAACTTGAAAAATGTCTAAAAAAATACAAGATGCCAGTTATATTCCGGTCTGAAACTATCAGACAATATTTTTTAACATTGATAACATCACAAATTCGCAACAAACCCACACACACCGGCAGATTTTTGGCTATTTCTCCATTTACGATCCTGCCCAAAAGTGTCTGGTTTTGACATGACACGTCACATATTATCAAACACTCTTTTGTTTTATAAAATGAATGACTTTTCATTGTGATGTCAGGTTTTTTTTTCTTCTGGGAAATGTGGCTGGTTATTAATTTATTCATTACCATTTATAGTACTTTCACCCACTATTTATGGACCTTATAATTTTGCACACTTATTAATCATGTTAATTATATTTTGTCATTTTATTCATTTTATCCATGGACTACATTTGAATTTGGGGTTGGAAGATACCTTCCCCTAAATAACAGCTAATAACAGTATTGCGAACCATCAGCACCCATGGTTCGATGTAGAGAGTCTTTCCTATTCAGAGGAGATATTGCAATTACACACCTTATTGCCTTTTAACAATAACCAATGACACTAGCACGTAATTCCAGTCAAGCACCAATCTTTAATCCTATTATTGAAGAGGATAATAAGCTTATACTAGAGAGGACATTCCTGAACCTCGTTCAGTTGGGGATGATTTGAAGTGACCGCCAATTATGACCATTTGATATTTAATACCAGCAATGTGTAAAAAAAAGAAATAATGTAGTGCCAAAATAATGTACCCTTTTACGGAAGGAGCAAAGTTTAACAAGTTATAACTCCGCTTCTGCAGTACGAATGTCAGCGGCGAATGTCAAGTTATTATTTCCCAGTCTTTAAAAAAAATTGCAGGCAGCGGTGGGAATCGATCTCGGTACCTCGCGGTTAAAAAGCACTGTGCAAGACTACTAAGCCAACTAAATATCTGTTGTGCGATTCTTGACATTAATCTTTGATATTGCTTAAGGCCGTATAAAATTAATGTTTTGGTTCTCGTCCAGAGGATTTTCATGAATTGATGAGGGAGGAGGTGTTTTTTTTTTTTTTTTTTTTTTTCCAATGTAAAATTAGCATTGTCAGTAGTTTTCGGTCTTCTCCAACAGTGCTCGAGGAAACGATGAGGCCCTTTCTTTTTTTTTTCAAATGTGAGATTCTGAGGATAAACCCCTAGAGTACCACAAAAAGACTTGGAAGTGATGCTTGTTCTCTAATAAACTTATTTATATGTATGAAGATTTCATAAATCATTCCAAAGTCTAAAAAATTGAAAAATCTAAAAAAAAAAAAAAATCTGACAAATCCCAGAAATTGAGGAGGGAGGGGACGAGAACCAAAATATTAATTTTACACGGCCTAATGGAACAAATCGCGGAATTAAATTAGTAATAAAAGAAGTATATAGATTCTTATTTAGCGGTCAAATTGGATAAAAGGGGAAATATTTGTCCCTGCTCTAAAGAAAATATAGGTTAGAAAATTATCAAATAAATTTAAATTAAAAATAGAGATTTTATATTTCTTTCTTTCACGAGGCGGCATTATCACAGACAAAACTCGACCCTCATCACTAGATGCTGTCATAGATCAATGGTAGAGCATCAGACTCCCAGACTGCTAATGTCAATATCGTTGGTTCGAGTCCTCCTGCCAGCAATGATGATATTTATGATTTTAATGCTACGCTACAATTTGTTCTATTTTTTCGTTTATTTATTTATTTATTTATTTATTTATTTATTTATTTATTTATTTATTTATTTATTTATTTATTTATTTATTTATTTATTTATTTATTTATTTTTCTTTATTTATGTAAATAATTCGATATATTTGAAAAAGGTATTTGAGCAATTGAAATTTTGATTTTATAATCCTATGGGGTCATTTTGAACCCCCACCCCTCCCAACTTGCCAAACGCACAACACGGTGCTCCTATGAGTATGTGAGATACATGTCATCATCATAAAAAAAAATTTCTATGTATACCTGACGCCGGCAACTAGACTACTTTACAAAAAAATAGTATCACATCTTTCCTGCTCAATCAATATAATACTTGCAAATAGATCATAGTTTACTAATCTAATCCTGTAATATAGACCTGTTATATCACCTGTATTTGCATGTAGAGTCTATACATGGTTTGTTATGGTAGGGATTAGTGTCCGATCTCTGTAATGTAATGTAAATGAAGCATATTGATATGCAGGAAGAATCGATCAGGGCGCTATCTATTAGGAAAGATAAACACTATTCAAAATATCAATAGACAAGAAGAAAGGGATGTAGAGATTTGTAATTGAGTCATGCATGATTTAACAGAAGGTTCTTTCCAAAACCCAAACGTAATGTACTTCTTTATTAATTATTCTTTTATCGATTTTTTCCTTTTATCCTGATAAATTTTCCAAGCTTGGCATAATTTATAAAAACAAAAGATATCAACAAAAATAACTTTGCCAACTTAAAGAAAGAAGCATGTTTTTAAAAAGCCCCATCTCTGCTTGCTTTTACACTTGTACCTATTGGTCGCATTTGTGGGCATCAACAGCAAATTTAGTGTTTTTATTGTTTTTTCAATTCCAACGTTTCAATAATAGCATCACTGACATTGAAGGCCTACTTGTTGTTCGTTTTCAAACAATCCCTTTTAAATCTGGAATGGCCTCAAAGCTGATCTTAGAAATCTACCGAACTTTTGGGTCTAATTGACTTTTATTTTAACTTCCTTGTGCAATATAGCTATTTTCGGTGAATTCTGTATAATGTGCTTTATTGTATTTTAATCATGTATATTAATATTCTCCTAAATCTATTTGTATCTTTATACTCTGGTCAATGTTCATATTTTTGTTTAGTTTTTAGTTTTATAAATTATATGTGTATAAGGGACCCCAGTTTGTGTGTTGTAAGTAGTTTATCGATAATACATCTGAAGTAGATAGCATGTGTTGTATGTAGTTTATCAATGATGGGTATTGTAATTAGTTTATAAGTTACACATCTTGAATTAGATAGCCTGTGTTGTAAGTATATAATTTATCAATTATACATCTTCAGCGGATAGTTGTTTATCAATGGCACATCTTAAAGCCATAATGTACGATCTTATAATATGAAATTGGTTAATTTTTTTCAAACCTGATGTTTTCGCATATTTGTAATGTTTACACATGTCCCAACTTGCACCTAAATGGAATCGGCCACATTTGTTGTCTTTGTATAGGTCAACAGAGCAAAGTTCGACATATAATCATAATTTAAAATTATGATAATATGTCCTCCCATAGAACTGCATGTTATGTGGTCAAAATAACCAGTGGGGTTTATATCACTTTACCTTGTTATTTCAACTTAAAATGGACAGCAACCCTTCCCGGCAGTTATTACGAATATTATTTCAACATTTTGATTATAAAAAACAAAATTAAAATTTGACGGAAATCGTACATTAAGGCTTTATGTATATCCAGCATGTGTTGCAAGTAATTTTAGATAGTAGTTTATCAGTGACACATCTTCAGCAGATAGCATTTGTTGTACGTAGTTTATCAGTGACACATCTTCAGTAGATAGCATGTTTGTACGTAGTATACCAGTAACATATCTTCAGTAGATAGCATGTGTTGTACGTAGTTTATCAGTGACATATCTTCAGTAGATAGCATGTGTTGTACGTAGTTTATTAGTGACATATCTTCAGCAGATAGCATGTGTTGTACCTAGTTTATCAGTGATATATCTTCAGTAGATAGCATTTGTTGTAAGTAGTTTATCAGTGACATATCTTAAGTAGATAACATGTGTTGCAATTAGTGTCACATATTTAGGCCTATCAGTGACATATCTTCAGTAGATAGCATGTGTTGTACATAGTTTATCAGTGACATATCTTCAGTAGATAGCAGGTGTTGTACGTAGTTTATCAGTGACATATCTTCAGTAGATAGCATGTGTTGTACGTAGTTTATCAGTGACATATCTTCAGTAGATAGCATGTGTTGTACGTAGTTTATCAGTGACATATCTTCAGTAGATAGCATGTGTTGTACGTAGTTTATCAGTGACACGTCTTCAGTATATAGCATATGTGTTGCAAGTAGTTTATCAGTGATATATCTTCAGTAGATAGCATTTGTTGTAAGTAGTTTATCAGTGACACATCTTCGGTAGATAGCATTTGTTGTACGTAGTTTATCAGTGACATATCTTCAGTAGATAGCATTTGTTGTAAGTAGTTTATCAGTGACATATCTTCAGTAGATAGCAGGTGTTGAACGTACTTTATCAGCAACACATCTTCAGTATATAGCATTTGTTGTACATAGTTTATCAGTGACATATCTTCAGTAGATAGCATGTGTTGTACGTAGTTTATCAGTGACATATCTTCAGTAGATAGCATGTGTTGTACGTAGTTTATCAGTGACATATCTTCAGTAGATAGCATGTGTTGTACGTAGTTTATCAGTGACATATCTTCAGTAGATAGCATGTGTTGTACGTAGTTTATCAGTGACATATCTTCAGTAGATAGCATGTGTTGTACGTTGTTTATTAGTGACACATCTTCAGTAGATAGCAGGTGTTGAACGTAGTTTATCAGCAACACATCTTCAGTAGATAGCACGTGTTGTACGTAGTTTATCAGTGACATGTCTTCAGTAGATAGCAGGTGTTGTACGTAGTTTATCAGTGACATATCTTCAGTAGATAGCATGTGTTGTACGTAGTTTATCAGTGGACACATCTTCAGTAGATAGCAGGTGTTTATCAGTGACCCATCTTCAGTAGATAGCATGTGTTGTATGTAGGTTATCATAGACATAACTTCAGTAAATAGCAGTTGTTGTACGTAGTTTATCAGTGACATATCTTCAGTAGATAGCATGTGTTGTACGTCATTTATCAGTGACACATCTTCAGTAGATAGCATGTGTTGTACGTAGTTTATCAGTGACCCATCTTCAGTAGATAGCATGTGTTGTACGTAGTTTATCAGTGACCCATCTTCAGTAGATAGCATGTGTTGTATGTAGGTTATCATAGACATATCTTCAGTAGATAGCAGTTGTTGTACGTAGTTTATCAGTGACATATCTTCAGTAGATAGCTGGTGTTGTACGTAGTTTATCAGTGACATATCTTCAGTAGATAGCATGTGTTGCAAGTAGTTTATCAGTGACACACCGTCAGTAGATAGCAGGTGGTGTACGTAGTTTATCAGCAACACATCTTCAGTAGATAGCATGTGTTGTACGTAGTTTATTAATGATACATCTTCAGTAGATAGCATGCATGTGTTGCAAGTAGTTTATCAACAATAAATCTTAAATAGAGAGCATGTATTGTAATTTATCAGTGACACATCTTCAGTAAATAGCATGTCATAATTATCACAGACACATCTTAAAAGGGGTACTACACTCATTGCATTTTTTTTGCATTTTGTTGCATTTTGTGAAGAAATGAGAAAAAGAAATTGGACAAAGTGGTATGCAAAATGAAGGGGCAAATCTTCTCGTTCAATTGGTGGCATCAGTATCAATGACGCGTACATGCTTCTAATGGTATAAGCCAAAAAGTGGTACATCACTGATGTTTTAAATTCACTTCATTTTGGAAAGCTTACTATCAACGGATCTCGTTAAAATTTTGGATATGTATTGCCAACACATTAGGGAAATAATGTTGATATGTAAAATGGGAATAAGTGGTCCCTGATTTCTTTTATGACTTCATGAACTTGGTGCTCCACAACTATCAAAAACGAACCGGTTAAAATGCTTCTATTTTCAATGTTGAGCTATATTTTGTATTTTGAACTTGCGACACTATGTCACTGAAACTTAATTAAGCCATAGGTAACAGGTTACCACAACCACACTACAGCAATGTTGAAAAAGATTGTATTTTTATCACTTATACCACCATATTAGGTAGTTTTCCGTAAGCTTCATTTTTGTGATTTTGGTAACTATTTTATATTTATTTGCCCAATCCATCTCAACTAGGCAATCTAAATTGTACTCACCATTTACATCCCAAGGTATTTTAGTATATCCACCTGACACATTTCCATTATATATCCAGTAACAGACAAAATATCAAAATTGATGCCTCATTATGACATGTATGATATCACAGACTATCACATGTATTCAAAATTGATGCCTGAATTTGACCTGAACCAATTGACCTATAACCTGACCTTTGATGACCTTATAGCCTTTTTTAATCTCTTTTCCTAACAACATATTATAGAAGATACATACATGGTGTAGTATTAAATTGTCTATGTGGAAGAGATTAGGCCTATTTAATTTATTCAGTGTTATAATCAGTGAGTACATTTCTATAGATAGTATAACAAAGGATTTAATGTATTCTAATCATGTATTCTACTTGGACATGTTCAATAGAATAAATTATGGTTTGTTATGAAACGCACATCTCAGTTACCAGGATACAGTAAACAAAAAAATATATAGGGCTAAAATGATTTTCTAAAATGGTTTAAAACCACTTTGTATGTAGAGATATTTTATAAGTTCAGGACATGAGATGATGAACATGTTTATATACTTTATAAATTTGCAACAACAAAAAGAAGATGGGTACTGATGAAAATCAGGGTATTATATCGCCTTAAGTAGATAGCATGTGTTGTAAATAGCTTATCAGAAACACGTCTTCAGTAGGTATTCCCCCTGTATCGCAAAAATCGGTGATTAGTTGTTTGGTTATCAAAAAACTTCCTTCACCCAATGGAATTTGGGGAGCTGCACAGATAATTGGTGGATGTTACAATCTAAATACTGGTTGATGCGATCTGATTGTGATGATTCACCATTGCAGCGAAATTACAGCGCTTTGAGTCCTCTAAGATCTGGAGAAAGGCGCTTTATAAATCCAAAATTTATTTATTTATTTATTTATCTAGCTTGTAGGCCTAAGTAGTTTATCAATGGCATATCTTCAGTAGATAGCAGGTGTTGAACGTACATTATCAGCAACACATCTTCAGTATATAGCATTTGTACGTAGTTTATCAGTGACATATCTTCAGTAGATAGCATGTGTTGTACGTAGTTTATCAGTGACATATCTTCAGTAGATAGCATGTGTTGTACGTAGTTTATCAGTGACATATCTTCAGTAGATAGTAGGTGTTGAACGTACTTTATCAGCAACACATCTTCAGTATATAGCATTTGTTGTACGTAGTTTATCAGTGACATATCTTCAGTAGATAGCATGTGTTGTACGTAGTTTATCAGTGACCCATCTTCAGTAGATAGCATGTGTTGTACGTAGTTTATCAGTGACATATCTTCAGTAGATAGCATGTGTTGTACGTAGTTTATCAGTGACATATCTTCAGTAGATAGCATGTGTTGTACGTAGTTTATCAGTGACATATCTTCAGTAGATAAAATTTGTTGTATGTAGTTTATCAGTGACATATCTTCAGTAGATAGCATGTGTTGTACGTAGTTTATCAGTGACATATCTTCAGTAGATAGCAGGTGTTGTACGTAGTTTATCAGTGACATATCTTCAGTAGATAGCATGTGTTGTACGTAGTTTATCAGTGGACACATCTTCAGTAGATAGCAGGTGTTTATCAGTGACACATCTTCAGTAGATAGCATGTGTTGTACGTAGTTTATCAGTGACCCATCTTCAGTAGATAGCATGTGTTGTATGTAGGTTATCATAGACATATCTTCAGTAAATAGCAGTTGTTGTACGTAGTTTATCAGTGACATATCTTCAGTAGATAGCATGTGTTGTACGTCATTTATCAGTGACACATCTTCAGTAGATAGCATGTGTTGTACGTAGTTTATCAGTGACCCATCTTCAGTAGATAGCATGTGTTGTATGTAGGTTATCATAGACATATCTTCAGTAGATAGCAGTTGTTGTACGTAGTTTATCAATGACATATCTTCAGTAGATAGCTGGTGTTGTACGTAGTTTATCAGTGACATATCTTCAGTAGATAGCATGTGTTGCAAGTAGTTTATCAGTGACACATCGTCAGTAGATAGCAGGTGTTGTACGTAGTTTATCAGCAACACATCTTCAGTAGATAGCATGTGTTGTACGTAGTTTATTAATGATACATCTTCAGTAGATAGCATGCATGTGTTGCAAGTAGTTTATCAACAATAAATCTTAAATAGAGAGCATGTATTGTAATTTATCAGTGACACATCTTCAGTAAATAGCATGTCATAATTATCACAGACACATCTTAAGTAGATAGCATGTGTTGTAAATAGCTTATCAGAAACACGTCTTCAGTAGGTATTCCCCCTGTATCGCAAAGATCGGTGATTAGTTGTTTGGTTATCAAAAACTTCCTTCACCCAATGGAATTTGGGGAGCTGCACAGATAATTGGTGGATGTTACAATCTAAATACTGGTTGATGCGATCTGTGATGATTCACCATTGCAGCGAAATTACAGCGCTTTGAGTCCTCTAAGATCTGGAGAAAGGCGCTTTATAAATCCAAAATGTATTTATTTATCTAGCTTGTAGGCCTAAGTAGTTTATCAATGGCATATCTGAGATACAGACACCCCAGCAAACAGAAAAAGTTTTGAAGAACAATTTTGCAAAACGTTTTAATAACAATTAAAAATATTTTTGGTTTAATTAAAAACGTCATTCAACACATTTCAACATAATGATATTTAAGTATTGACAAAATGTTTGGCTTTAAATATTTTACGACATTTTGATAACATTTCTAAAATGTTGTATTTTCATATAAAAATATAAAACGTTTTAAAACTATTTTCATAACCTTCATATACCTCAGGCTCAACAGTTGAATGTTATTAAAATGGTTTGTCCAAAACCAAATGTTCAGAGCACGTTTGTACGTTTTAAAACATTTCGTTTGCTGGGACATCTCCTGTCGACCACATATACCGTATCTTAGCATAATTATGTAACTTACCAGAAATGACAGTTGGATACGATGAAGATTGGAATGTGAAAACGAATTTTGAAAGCTTTTTCACAAAGTATTAAAAGGAATATACCGGTACTCATTTAATTTTGATACCCACAAGGTAAGATCAATCCATAATTTGCTGCTAAATTCCGACTTAATCTGTTTCCTTTTCGTCTTGAGTTGAACTTGTGAAACCTCTGGTGTACAAAGCTTGTCAAGTTTGGTTGTCATGTAAAAGCTCGTAAGGTTTGGTTTTCGTAATCTTTGTTTTGACATTGTAGACTGGTTCTATTTTGGAAAAAATCGCGTTCCTAGCGGCAAGTTTGCGTAAAAGTTGGCAACCAGCTGCAATATTTTAAGACCGTGACCCTCAAAAGGACGTCCAAATGACCCCATAGGATGGCATAGGGGCAAAAATTAATTATATTCCAATAACACTTTCAAACATGTCAAATTACGAGTCTGGCCCCACGGATCCCAGATATATAATGTGTGTGTGTGTACGACCTATCGTTAATAAGAAGTTATGGGGCACAAAATGTCACAGGTCGATTTGATTATGTATTGTGTATGGGTTAGACTATGCCATAGTCGATTTTTGATAAATAAAAATATGTTATTATTCATGATGAACGCATTCAGTTGAACTGATACTGATATTTATTACATCAAAATACTAGTATAAAATGGTTATGAAAACGTTTATCCTAAGCCAAAAAAGAAACTTATAATTTTTCACAAGGTCGTATCTTAAAATACTGTCCATCAAAATTACACATAGGATTGCCTCAATACTCAACTCTAAACACATGTTAGTAACTAAGCAGTTGTCCAACTGACACAATAGCAAAATGCACTGATATGGAACAGCTTCCTGGACCACATTCACAGCCCTATTGACACCCAGCAAACGAAATCTGTGAGAACGGCATCTTGAATCACAGGTCACACCAAAAATTTAACAACATTAAGTTAAAAACATTAAGGAGAGTCAAAACAAACTTACCTGGATCATCATGTCACATGTCCAAACAAATAATGAAGTTTGTTTTGACACTCTTTAATCTTTTTAACTTAATGTTGTTAAAATTGTTTGCTGTGACCTGTGATTCAAGATGCCATTCTCACAGATTTCTTTTGCTGGGTGCCAATAGGGCTGTGAATGTGGTACAGGAAGTTGTTCCATATAGGTGCATTTTGCGGTTGTGTCAGTTGGCCATCTGATTGGTTACTGATATGTGTTTAGAGTAGAGTATTGAGGCAATCCTGTGTGTAATTTTAGTTAATTTTGATGGACAGGATTTTAAGATATGACCTTGTGAAAAATTATAAGTTTTTTTTTTGGCTTAGTGTATAATTATATTTGTGACAGTAAAAGTAAAGTATACGTAGGCTTATATTATTGAATTATATAGCTTGGCAGACAATATATTTGAATTCAGCATACCCGTATTATTAAACCAAAATATTTTGGTTGCCAACTTTTACGCGAACTTGCCGACAGTCTATTGAAGGAGCTACTCTGAGTAAAAAAAAAAAGATTCAAATAAATAAATGAAATAAAAATTGAAACTAAAAAGTTAATATTTTGCTGAAAAAATGACTGTTATGTCTCGTAAATTGGAAGATGAAAAGTCCTGGCCTCAAAGCTAAAATGGGGCACTATGATATCGCAACATGAAATATCAATGTAGAGGGCAGGCTTTGTGTTATCAGATTGGGTCAGAAACCAACTAAATAAAGAAACATAACACACACTCACTTTGAGTTGTTAAAACGTCAAACTAATTTTATTTCCAAATTGCATTGCACAAAAATAAGAAGCCCAAATAACCAAAAGATACAAATCACTGGTACAACGAATGTGCTGGGTTTTTTAATGTAAAAAATGAATAAAAAATACAAATAAAGTGAGGTTTCCCATGTGATGATGTGAATCCAAACAAATCTGCATCCATGTAACAGTCTATATTATTATGTTCAGCTTATATTTGGCGAAAATTATTTGTTTGTTTTTTTGTTACTGCATGCATCAATTTAGTCCCATTTACATTCACGCATTACGTATCATGCAACTAGCATAAGTGCCCTACCCAACTGCGTGCATGCCATTCTATATCAATACACGCTATTGTAAGTTTCATATTTTCACCAAGTATAAGCCAAACAAATTTTAGGGGTCAGCTTTTGCAAAAAGTGCAATGATTATTGTGAAAAGCATATGACAAGAGTCTGAGCGACTTGAAGCCAGAGAGGTAAAGAGAGAAAGGTGGGTGACATAGAAGGTGGGAGAGGGAGAGAAAGAGAAAAGAGAGAGGACGAGAGAGAAACTGGGTTAGGATTGCCACTGGTAATGCTTACACCTGTTATGTACCTGTCCTCACTATACCAAGTATTGTCAGTCTACATGGATGTAGATTTAAAATCATCATAGGAGTAACCCCCCAGATTGTGTATCAAAGCAATCAAATTGTGGCTTACTGTTCCAAAGTCAAAAACACAGAATCACAAGACTTGGTATATTTGGTTGAAGTTGATCACAACCAGTGATGAGTTCATCTATCTATATAGACCAATATTTACCCAATTACTACATAATCATTCAATTCTTGGCAACACACAGAACAAGTAATCAACTTGAGGTTTAAAGTTGTATTAAGTTGGTCTTGAACCTCAAATTATGAAAAAAAATATCATATAACAAAATTTTACCCCAAATTTCAACCATTTTTGTTGAAGTTTTAACAAAATTCAAAAAAACTAAAAAATAAGTGTCCTAGATATTTATATCTAGTTTGAAATTTTTTTTTGTTATGTTGCCTGAACATGTTGAATTTCTCCAAACCTGAGCAGTTTTGCCCAAATTTGACCTCACAGATGAATTCATCAAGTCTTTGCCATCCTAATTATGTATAATTTTATATACTTCAGACCAACAATTTAGTAAAGTTATGAAGCCCCAAAGTTTCCATAATTCCAGGGTTAAGCCCAACCTTAAACCAATCACATGTACTGCTGCAGTTGTATACAAGAGAGTTGTGAAAGCAACTTTGGCACACATAAATCAAAGGTGCAGAGGTTGTTTCAAAATTGATGTAAATTGTAAAGTATAATTCTGTCACAATCAGTCTCATTCACCTGTTATTCTGCATACCTCAATTGTACAGCATATTATTAATTTCTCTTTCGACATTTAATTGAGTTATAATTTTCCACCACCATGGAATTAGCCTTGAAAATTGAAAAATTTGGGCATTTCTCTTTCTTGCCCACAAAAGGATTTACATCAGACATGTCAATAGGGTATGTCAATCAACTTTGACACTCAGCAATAATTCATGTAAAAACAGAAATAAAATTTTGTTCTGTACTACCAAAACTTGAAACAACTATTTATAAAGATGGCTCACTGTTCTATATCAAACAGGAAAAATGTGACACATATTTTAACATTAAGCAAAAAAAAATCATATTTGAATCGTCACATATAATTTGGTATAAAATTCGCAAAAATGTTTTTCCTGTTTGTAATTTGTACTGCACAATTCTGGTATATTCCAAAAATGAGCTAGACGTACCACATAAATCATTGTTAACATTAATTTTTTGTGTTTGTTAATATCATCTGTGGCAAAATAAATTGACTGACCGACCCTGATTTTGGAGCTTTAAGGGATCTAGAATGAGCGTTTATGGCGTTTCGACAGTATTTTTTGTAGGACATGAGAGCACCTCAGACGTATCGAATTGCATTCTGAATACGAAGCATGTCTTTCTGATATCGAATAATTTTCATTTTTTGAAATTCACAATACAATACAAATTTTATGACAAATTATTAAAATTTGATATTTTCAAATTTTTGATATATAACAGTCCCGAAATAAAAAAGGAAAAGCCGACGATCAATTGAAAATTTTGACCTTTTATATTGAAGATATGGATTTTTTCCCAAAAAGACCAATTTTTTTTTGTGTTTTGGGAAAAAAATCCATATCTTTAATACGAAAGGTCAAAATTTTCAATTGATCGTCGGCTTTTCATCCTACTACTACAATAGTGCATACACTTTAAGTATAAATCATCAGATTTATAAAGTTTACTTCAAGTACTGTTAAATATCAAAATATCAATTTTTAATGATTTGCCATAAAATGTGTATTACATTGCAATTTCAAAAATCAAAATTATTTGATATCAGAAGGACATTCTTCAGTATTCAGAATGCAATTCGATATGTCTGATGTGCTCTAATGTCCCACAATAAATACTGTCCAAACGTTCATACCCCTTCCCTTAAGGGCAACACAACTTCTCTTTTTGCCTTTTTGGCAATCATACAATGCAAATCAAAATGTGATCTGTCAAAACCCTTCACATGTTGCATTATCCTATTTTGTTTTATAAAGAAAATAAAGGCTCAAACTTTTAACTATTTTTTTTCATTCCTCCTAACTTTATGATGTTGAAGTCACTGTGGTACAAAATAAAAACTGTTCTAAAAGAGTTCTAAATTCATGTCTTTTTTGTCTACAAGACTCAAAATTAAAAATGTCACCATGTGAAGGGTTTTAACAGATCACATCATATTATGTGACATGATCAAGGGGAATGTGTCACATGTCAATGTTAGTCGAAAATGAGTTTTACATATGTTTTTAAAGAGCACATTTAGAGCTTTCAGAAACTGAAAACCCCATGTTGATACGACTTTTCTTTGCATAGTTACATCAATTTATCAATCGCTGAAAACAATATAAAACAAAAGAATTTTAACACTTTCTTTTGCCAATATCTTAAAATCAATATTAGCGACATCGGACTCATTTCCCTTGATTGTGTCACATATGACAAACATGTGATACATGTGGTAGAGCACGTAACAACAACATATTACTCATCATGTCACAGACTAAAATATATGAAACAACACAAAACAACTGAGTCGTATTGTTTTACTTGCAAAACAATGTGGGGCACAAGTACAACGTAGCATTTTGAGATGGCTATCTGTTGTAAACCAGGGACACAAGTTGACTCAAGCAACTTAACAGTTTTGATTTCAGTCCATTATTAACTCAGCATGACATAATTTCTGTGTGCCAAATAAAAAATGCTCATTATTATGTCAAAAATGAGTCTATATACTTGCTTGTATAGCTGCGACTTACTTGTAGATTGTCATTCCTATAGTAAGCTGCTTTGAAACAGATACAGGACTACATCAGGGCTATAAGTTTTTACTTTCACATATTTCAATATTTCATTGAGGAATGAAATCATAATTTAGACTTGAAAACATATTGATTAGTTTGTGCTTGTAATTAGTAACCCACACAGCTATTGCCAAGGAGCAGCGTTCGAAATTTTGGTTGTCCGGTTGCCCGGGACAACTAAAAAAGTCGCCGGACAACCAAAAATACTGATTCGGTTGTCCGCCGGACAACCATAAATCTAGCCAAAAGTCACATTTGTAGGCCTACGGACAACCAAAAACCGTACGGACAAGCAGAAATTGTAATCTGGTTGTCCGTGGGACAACCATTTATTTTTCCTAAATTCGAACACTGCCAAGGAGGGATGTTGCACAGCCATTCTCCAAAGCCCCGCTTCATAATTACATTTTAACCTGTGAAATTCAAGCTTTCTGATCATCATAATTATCCACAATGAGGACTGTAAATTGAAAAAATAGTGATTTGCTTGATCATGGTACCCTAAAATTCATTAAAATTAAAGACTTTTATGTCCTATGCACAAAACAATTCAGACTAGATCTAACGTTAGACCTGGTCTAAATATAGAGGTTAGACTAATTAGGGATGGATCCCTTTTACTCCTAGCAAAGTCCAAAAAGTTAAACTGCTGCCACCTAATATTAAGATACATGTATTTGCCCTGAAAAGTATCTACATTAAATACCAAAAAGTTCCTTCTCATAGTACTAATCTCCATCAGGTCTAAAGTTAGACCTGATCTAACTTGTTTTGTGCATACAGACATTACCGTTTTTTAAGAAGTATAGATGTGAACATAAACCGAACAAATGGTGAGCATGAAAGCAATTCCATAATGATAAAATCTGACCTTCAAAAGTGGCTAGGATAAAAGTGTATCTCTACTTTTATTAACTCTTGAGTAAGGCTGTTGAATTCAGAAACCATGGCACTATGGATAGCAATTTACACTTACAGATCAAGTTATTTGCAATGTTTTATGCAATAAACATGAGATAATTATCACGATCAAATTGATCCATTTTATGACTATTGATCATTTGAACGAGCTATTAAACAAAATAATTTCATACAAAATCACTGATAATCCCTGTAAGGGGCCATATCATATTAGGCACTCACTAAGAGCATAGCCGTGTTTTTGTGACATAACTTCTGTTGCTTATCAATATCTGATCATTAAATTGCTAGCATGCCCTAGCATCCAAGTAGCAAGCAGTTGTCTTGAAGGCAACTTTGTCGCTATATTGCTAGCCATACCTGGAAAACATTATCAGCGTTGGATTACTAGCGATTTTTGAATTGCATGTTGCATCTGTTAGGATATGCCCTTAAGACCTGCTCACCCGCCAGTGGCAGCTTAACTTGGTATCTGGCAGGTAAAAAATTTAGATTGGTGTTAATAATTGTTGTTGGACCATTGTTTGAATTAGGGCTGGTAACTTTGTTAAGATACCAGCCTGTTTGCCTAAGTAAAAAAAAACACACACAAAAAAAAATACAATACATCACTGGTCCTCACAGCACTCCACTGATATTAGTGACCCCAATAATTACCTGCTGAATTGCTTATACGTAATAAACATAACAAAGAAATAGTCAACATAAAAATATATAACAGAAGACCTTATAACATTGCATATAATAAAGTAGATGATGTAATTTTCTACCCATTTTCTAGATAGATTTCTGCAAAGTTATACAATAACTTTGCTTTTCATGAACTTCCAATAACTTAACTTGGAAAGATGTTTGTTTTCAGAACGTAATGTTTTCAGACTTTACTTTACTGATTTGAATTATTAATCTTCCCGTCTCTCTTCCTTTTTCCTCTTCCTCCTCGCATCATTTCATGATTGGTATAATCAATCAAATGGTGTAATCACACACACAATTCTACTAACTACCAAACTCAACTTTAGTAGAACTCAAGAACCACTGGCAATAATAATCATCCAATGTTCTTTTTTATGATTGCGAGAGACTGTTAATGTATAGAGCTAATACTCTTCCTCACAGGCTCGACGACCAACTTTTTGCCACCGCCCTGCTTCAGATAACTTTATTTTTAACATCCAGTCTGTTATGTCTAAAGAAGCAGGGGGTGTTCCTCACAGGTAGTCTGGCCCAGCATCTTTGTCATCACCATACATAATGGCAGTGTCCCGGCTGTCTACCATTTCCTGTTAAGTAAAACAACCAAAAGAGGTGGTTAGTGAAAAAGTTTTTTTTATTGGAGTAATAAACATCCTTGCCTACTTGATGATAAGCAGTCTCGTGATGGGTTAAAATTTAGCAGTGAATTAGATCAACAAACAGTTACAATCCCTGTCATAAGAAGTTAGAAATTAAAATAGGATTGTTTTTTAGTTATACTTAACATACTGAAATTTAGCTTTCTTTGATGTAAAGTCTGAACTGTTTCCTACTACTACAGCCCTCCCCCTTCTCCACCAATCAATGTTGGATGTCTCTTGGGATGCATGACCAAAAAACAACTACCAACAGTGATTGGGGGGAATGGGGGCATATTTGAAGTACCTCTGTTAAAGTGTTCTAACAATTATGACCGGGATTGTAGGTTCAAGAGATATTGTCAATTATTGAGCAATAGAAATCGGTTTAATTGCAAAAAACACACAGGCAAATTATTTGAATATTTTTACACTTTCTACATTGTTGGAATTGGAAAAAAAAATCTGCGAGCAAGAATGCTGTCCTCCCTTGTAATAATATACTTCTAATCATTTTATTTATTAAGATTGTTAGCTGAATGGTTTTTCAAATCAAAAAATTACTGTGAACTATATCCTGATTAAAGTACAAAACTATACCTAATTCCCAGACCAAGTTATTAGAATAAAAACAAAAAAACAAACAAAAACAATCAAATACACATGGATTTTCTGTGTCTCTAAAGTTTACTTCCTCATGTTTTCTTCTGTATTAAAATGAAAAATGATTAAACACAATGTGTTCCTCACTTTTGTAATTTTCTTTTTGTCACAGCATTACTTTGCAAAACTCTTGTCCTTAACAAGTTTTTCGAAATGTTAATTTTAAAGGACTTTGACCCAATCCACACCCTCATCCTCCATTTTTCTCCATCAAAACTGAGATTCTGGCATCAGAAGAAGCTCATATTTTATTCACTACCCGGTAAAATTTAAGGCCCAAGATATGTTTTGTTTAGATGGTGTAAACCAAAATGTGGTGAATTGTGGTAACCATAGTGGAAGTGCCTATGGGCCATTATTGTACATGTTTCTGCTTCTCGTATCAAAACTGTTGGTTCAATACTGCTCAAAATTAGGAAACATATTGCTTTAATGATAGGCCTCAATATAAGTTAGAAAACAGAATATGAAACATTTTGGACCACACCCCTTTAATCAAAAAGACTAACCCACCTGTTGCCTGTTTGATGGAATATCTGATCCACATCTGGTGCTCCTTTAGGATGGTGGAATCTTGGTTTCCGTACAGTAGGAGCCGGCGCAACAACACCTGGTGTAGCCATTGCTGGTTTCTGAAGGCTGGCTATCATCTCTGAAATATTACATGGGTTAAATATTTGACAACATGGAATGACTTGTATAGGAAGTTTTCAATTCTTTCATAAACTAATCTCTGCAAATTGGTTCATATACGTAACACATATTCTAAAAACATATTCTCAAGTTTCAAAGATGGGAGCAAAGAAAATGTTGCTGAAGCATGATTTGAACTGATGAACTGAGGAATGTGACTCCAGTGTTATGTGTTACTATCCAACCCTATGATGGCAATAACCCGAGTTACCAATACCTTACTCAAGCACTAGAAACTGAGGAAGCCACAGAAAGGGGATCAGAGAAGAGTAGTTTTTACAAACTGATCATTAAGAACAACTGACTAAGTTGTTATTCTACATCAACAAAGGGAGCACAGTACTGTTTACTGTACATACACATTTCAACAACTCTTCCTATATCGTTGTACAGGAGCCAAACGTTGTTAATTGATGATGGATCCACGCTTTTTCATTAACATATACATGAATGCAAGTTAAAATTTGTCAAGCCTGGAACTTGTGTGTTTACATGTTGAATTCAGTTGGAAGGTAGCAGCTAAAGAAAGCCATTTCATTCTGTAGTTTTATTGATGATATCAACAGAGAAATCACTAATCATCTTGAAAGGTTGGGTGGCAATAACAAACTGACATTCCTAATGAAATAATCATGTGAATTAAATGTTCTTTAGTTTGTTTTCATTGAAAGGGATTCAATCATATTTCACTGTTATTCATCACCGTTTAACAACTTGTGTCTGTCGTGTTTTCCATGCAGAAGACATAATGCATTATTGTTACACGGTGATGAACAATGGTGAAACATAATTGAATCCCTAAATTGACTGGACAAAATTTGTTGAAGCTGTAAATTCATTTTGCAGCTACTCCAGAAAGTTCCTACCTTGATAATCTTCCTCTTCTTGTCTCTCATTGATGTGTAGTGTTAATTGTTTCAGTCTCTGTTTCTCTGCCATCTCCGCCTGAATTGCAACAAAATCACATGTTGCATCACTTTTATTAAGTACTTAAAAATGCTACACATTCCACAATCCTGAAAATGGATTGTAATTAGTCCCAATTCTTTTTGAATTTTGAATAAGTATATATTAAGAGCACAGCTGCTCATATATAGTTTGATCAGCTCGTAATAGGCGGGAAATGTTAGGCTTTTATCACTACGCCGAAAAGTAGACCAACGTTAAGAGTGCTATTAGTTGACCTGTCTGGTCTATATTTTGTGTGTTAAAGAATGTTTGCAAAGTATAGGACTTGAATTAATAGTTTGTGATGCTTCTAGCGTGATGTCACAAGACAATTCTCAAAATAAAATATATTGATATTAATCCGCGATGTTAAAAGGCCTGCCGATTACGAGCTGATCAAAGTATAAGTTATATCACAGACATCACTTTCCTGTCACTAATGTAGTGTGCAAGGTGTAAAAACAGCTGACTGGATCAGGCCCCTTGATAGAATAAAACCATAATAATTGTGCACCATTGTTCACATTGCAATTTACTGAAAATGTTGGTAATTTGTTTGATTTTTTTTTCTAGCAAATCTATTACTTACAAACAATATCACACATTTGTTCATATAAATATTTTTCAACAGCTTTTGAAAGCAAATGGAAGAGAGAAGTCAAATCATACCATTTCTCTGTTACGCAGATTGGCCGCTAGCTCGGATACGATTGGCACCTCAAAGTCATGATACTGCTGCTTCTTGCCACTACGCGTCATCAAGGTAAAGTTCATTGTGACTGGTACGTCCTCGGCCTCCTGCTGGAATAGGTCATAAGTCTTCTTGGGTTTATTTCTAGAAGCCACTGGAACGCTGATGTCGAGTTGTGGGACCTTGGCTGCCTCAACAGTACGTTGCTGAAAATAAACAGAACAAATTTTATTACGTGGTGAAGCTTTTGAAAAAGAACTAGACAAGGTAATTAGATAAAGCCAATATTAACTTTTTGATGAAAACAAAATTCTAACTTTTAAGCTTAATAGCTCTACTTATTTAACAGTGAGGTTCATTTAAATATGTACGAGGGGCGATCAGTAAGTTACGTTAGCAATGCTGTTACGTAATCAAGTGAGAAATATCATTTTTATGTGTTCTGTTTATGTGATCATAGAGAAATTCCTTGAAAATAATCCATATGGGGTCACAAGACAACTTTTATTACTTACTGACTGCCCCTTATAATATTTATTTCAATTACTTGCAAAATACAAAAGTAACAAAATAACAGTACATTTATACACACTCTACATTTCGTACACATCACAAAAGCAAGTAATTCAGGATGAGTGAATGGGCTGAAAAGTCCAAACACAGAAGTGCCCACTCATCCTGCACATGAAAATGTATTATGTAGTTGTCTTTGTTCATATGAAAATGTATTATGTAGTTGTCTTTGTTCATATGATTTCACTGCATTGGCCATTGGCCCGATTGATTTCTTGTACACTTGTTGTTTCAAAATGTTTGTTATTGTAACAGGAAAGGAAAGCACCTTGTGCTTGTACTTTCTAGTTTCCTTTCTTGAATTACCATTTGCATAATTGTTTAAACTTTCTTTTTGCAATGATTGTATCTATGGTGATTCAAATAAATATTATTCCATCACATACAAATAATAATAACATTTGAGTGATTCTTTTTAAAGACAAGCTGAAAATGACAAAGTAGAATGACGTTTCATTTCATTTTGTATAGCTTCTTTGTTAATATGGATGTCCTTATGGCCAGGATATATCAAGCAGTGCACATTCCTTGGAAATCCCATATGATAATGTAAGCAACATTCCCTAGTGAACATCACTGATGCCTACCTGTATGTTATCACACATCATTTTATCAAAGGCTGAAGTGAATTCGTCATCTTCTTCACATTTGACGAATCTTGGTCCTCCTGTTAACACAGTCACCTGCAAGATATAAATCAACTTTCGTACCAGACTATGTCCTTCAAGCATCAAGGAGACATTTTTTGTCAAAATAATTTACCCTTCTCCACTAATCAATCAACAGAAAGTAGTTGTGTGAGGTAAACAAAAACACCACAACTAATCATAAATTTGCGACAATGAGTTCAATGAGTGTGTAGTATGGTATGATTGTTCATACCAATCATGTATAGTGTTCTTACTGGATGCAGTGTAATGAATGCAGTGTCCGCTGTGTGGTTAAATAGGCGTTCACATTGCCAGAATTGATTGGTTGGATGTTTTGCTGGTCGCGCATAGTGTTTTTCGTAAAAGATCTCTTATACTATTATGTTCTTTTTATTAAAGTCAATTCAGCCAGTGGCCAAGCAGGTGCCTTTACTTTATTTTGTACCTCATAGTACAATGACTTGAGCCTTTGCAAGAATATATTTCCATATCTACATGTGAAGACTTATTCCGTGATCCTAGCCAAAGTGTGAGCTTAAATTAAAATTATCTATAAATTGCCTAAAAGTGAAGGATAAGTCATTAAAATAGTCATTAGAATGTCATAAAAAAATGTCATTCAAATGAAACATTTAATTTGGTGAAAAAATAAGAAATTCAGTATTGATGCTCATTCAAATACATGTAGCTAATTTCTCTATTAAGTATAGAAATTACAGATTCATGTAAAATGTCTTATTTTGTATTTAATACACAGCTTTTGGCTTAACCACTAGCACGCTATATGATTAGCCCATTTATGCCACTAACAAAGGTGTCAATATCTGAATTTTGATGATTTTTACAATCCTCTGGATGAGCAAATCACTGAAAAGGCCTTTAAGATACAAAACGAAATAAATGTCATCACTGCCCTGTGTTATTTAACTTAAATTAGTGTGAATATTTCTTTTTTGAATATAGACAATAGCTTTTGATACCGTATTCATTCTAATTATTGCCACTCCTAAATGACTTCAGAAGTACCTCAATACATCAATTAGTTTATTAAGATCAAAATACACAAAGCAGTCTTTCAATGTATATCATTTTACAACTAAACTTCATTTAGAAGCATGTTTATTCAAAAGAAGCATTAGGCCAACATAGGATGAAAGGTAGTTACTACAAGAACTCACCCTGTCATCTTCTTCATTCTCTCCAGCTGATTCCAGCAGTATATTCTCTTCTGTGTCATACCCAGCCTATTATGAGAAGAAAACAAATCCCATGTATGACTTGAATGAAAAATGTAAATATATATATTTTTTTTTATTTGTTCGGATTTTGACAACCCTGGATAACCCAAGAAAGCCTCTATTGAAGCTAATTTCCATTGGACTCCATTTGAAAACCGGGACGGATTGGGAACAGTCAGGGGTTAACACCCTACTCTTTTCAAAACTGGCTGCGAAATACATGTACAGGTATGGCTCTCTGCACACGGGTCCGACGGCTTAACGTCCCCTCCGAAGGATGGAGTACTTTCATGATTTATTTACCCAATTCTAAATGAACCATGGGGAGAGCGGAAGTCTGAATTTAATCTACAGATGTTGCCAATTAAATTTCAGACTTTTTTTTCCCAAGTCAATATCCCAGCAAATCAGCAAAATGTGGGACTTCATGCACTAAAGGCAAGTACCCTAACCATTGCGCCATGCTCCACTTGTTACTGATACAAGCTGGATGGGATGGAACACCTGTTTTTCTTAATGTATTTGGGCCAGATCCTTATATATAGTATGTTGTAAACGTTAGCTGCTCCCAGGCATGTCCATTTTACCTTTTACCATAACCATATTTGGGCTACTTTACAATTATATTTTTCTGGGGGTATCCTGACCTCATTGTACACCATGGGTTCCTGGTATCAATACACACCAAGCAAAACCTTCACTTGAAGAATCCAACTCATACTAACTCCTAATGCGTTAGAGTAAATGAAACCTGTGTCCATTGCAGAGTTAACATATCGACTACTAAGTGCCAAAAGTGGGTAAGTGCAATAGCTGCCATGTGAACATTTGGCAAATTACACACAGTATATTGTGCTATAATTGAAGACAGAGATAAAAAAAAAAGACCAAAATACATCTGACGTCACTGTCAATCAAATTCCCTACGATCCTTTTGGATTGGTTAATTACACGTAAAAGGAAGGTCGATTTATCTGGTGCCGATCGGAGGAAAGGAATGGCAGAAAATGGCGAAAACTTTTACATGGCCAAAAGCAACTTTTCTAGGCATTGTTGACATGGTGCCTTCGGGAAAGTATAGTATAGTACTATAAAGACGTAACTTTTGAGATGGTTTGAAGGTGCAAAATTAACAATAATGTGACCGGTTTTAGCGCCGCGTTCAGCAACTCATCACGACACACTTGTAAACAAACTGTGCTCGAGTTTGATTGACAGATGACATCAGACGCATTTTAGTCTTTTTATATTTGTCTTCAATTATAATCTACTCATGGCAGCTACACATGGCAGCTATTGCACTTACCCGCTTGAACAGCCAATAGATACTATGATCAGCTTGTAATAAATGGGGTTCATAACATCGTGGATTGATACAAAATGGCGTCCACGCAGCTGGGCATAGCACCTATGCAAACTGCGTTTTGCATGTTATGTGACTAATTCTCGCATATATCGAGCTGATCATAGTATAGTTCAAACTAATTAAATACTACAAATTCATAAAGTTGAATAGCGCTTCAAACGTTGACAGTTCCATCTACAATGCCATCCCATCATACCTCTTCAGTATTTTGACTGAGTCCTTGACTCTGACTGTTAGGATTACTACCACGGCCTGGTCTCCTCACACGTTCAGAATCCATGTCTGAATCAGACTCCTCTTCATCCTCTGTCCCTGTTGTAGTAAAGCTAAGCCTACGTCCACCTGAAAAAGGAGAATAACATAATGAAGACTTGGAATTGATTTCCGGGTAAAAAAAACCAACCACACACACTAACATTTCAAGATGCTTGGTTCCATCATATGGTGCTTTTCACCTTACATGGAGACATATCACCAAAACAATTGGATTCCAAGTTCAATTGTTCCAGCAGTTTGGATAAATTGTAAGTAAAAATCACCATGGCCACAGAACAGCATTGGTGGTATATAACCATGAAGGATGAGGCTACCAGCTTTTTGAAATTCGGAATTAAATCAAAATACTGGACTTACTATTTTTAGCAATGCTAAATTTTGATTTAATTCCAAATATCATGTTACTACAACTGCATGACTAAGAACATTGATCAATTTGCTGCCAGCTTTTTGTTCATGCCATGTGAAGGAAACATCTTAGGGCTAAACTTTTACACAGGTTATGAGAAAAAATACTGACTCATGATTCCCATACATCTTTAAGAGATTCACAGCTTTAGGAGTGTTTCGAAATTCAAACATCCTTTTGAAGAATCAGTAAGGATGATGATGATGCGATACGGGGGAAATTATTAAGCAGTAAGGTCATACCGGGGGTAGATCAATCTAAAAAAAAAAAAAAAAAAAAAAAAAAAAGCGCATTGATTTATAGTGCGCTACGCTGACAGGCACAACGCCTAGGCGTTGATCCACAAGCCTCAGCACACTTTACAGGTTGTCGCTGACGACCACTACGGCCCCACATCATTCCATAAACCATTAAACAACAAATCAGGGACTTTGCTGCTTCAAGAGCGCACATCCTAGACATTCCACATATAACCATCGCAACCAGGATCAGCTCCCGAGTTTCGTGCGGGTTACAACGAGACAAATTAGCAGTAAGTTCCTTGTCCAGGGGAATTTCAAGCTAACTCAATTTTTCCACGAGAGCGTATTAGGCACCACCACTACTTGGGCTGTGTAAATTTCGTGTCATTCTCTCATGAATATGTATCAGGTGTAATAATAGAACTTACCAGGTGGTGTTCCTACACTGTTTTCATCTCCTTCAGTGATGGTTGTAAGAGGTCCACCAGGTTGTTGTGCTTGATTGGCATTAGCTCGTGTCAGGTTGATCACATCCCCTGCAATGAACAGTCAATTAGGAAATAATGGAGAATCACAAACATGTTTATTTGAAGGAAAAAAAAGAAGCTACAGGCACAGTTTTCAAATCATATCATGTGCATTTTCACTACTTCTTGTTTGCAAAAGCTACATTGTTATTATTTATATTTTATATAATATTCTTTAGTTGATGTGTAATAACCTATCATCAGTTTCAGCAATACAGTTACATTCATTTATATTTTTATTTAAATCTCAGCAGATTACAACAAATGCATCCTGCACAGAAGGCATTAGATAGTGCATGGAAATACAGTTGGTATTGGGAGTTTTTGAGATAGTGGAAAACATAAAACCATCTTAATAATCCATAAGATAATACTGAAATATTAGGTAAGAACAATGTAGGATGTAGAGCTGAACCGAAATGACTCTTTGTTTATCAATCCAATATCCAATATTGATGTTCCTAATATCAGCTGATTTCTTTTTTTTTTTCCTTTTTTTTTAGAAAAATTGAAAAAGAAAAAAAAGTTATAGACCTTAACTACTTGTTATAAGCGAGAAATACAGCTTCTACAAAAATTTATTTTGAAAGTATTTTTGTCAAAGCTGGATAGAGTTATACATTTCAATAACAGATTCAGCTGTAAAGTGTGTTTCTCTATACATTCCACTCACCTAGTTTCTCCACATATTCCTTTTCTAATTCTTTCACTCCTGTGTTAGCTTCTTCTAAAGTAGTAAACAACTTTAGTTTGGGTCTGAGGGTCTCAAATGTATCCGCTATTGCATTGTCTACATCCAATGGGAAAGGGTGAGTGTCTTTCTTCCATAACTCAAGGCCACGTTTGAATAGAATATATTGCTGCAGAAAAAGACCATCATAAATAAATTATATAATATTGGATGGTTTGAGTGTGTTATGAGAATATACTGCATGAGCCACGACAATACCGAACGAGTCCGAAGGACGAGTTCGGTATTTTCATGGCGAGTATATAATATGAAACCTTTTCGATACTTTTTGAGTACCAAAGTATCTAAATATGATGTTGAGTGCCATTTGGCCAGTCTTTTTGTGAAATCATTTTCACCATGTTTACCGGCAGTTCAAAACAACAACCTGCGTAACTCAATCAATTAGGCCAACTTTGGTTTCTCCGTGCGAATATGTATGCTGGTACTTAGATGACAGAAAAAAAAATTTACATGGAAAATATTCACCTTCCACTAATTTCCCTGAAGGAACTTGAACCAAAAAGAATACATACCTGAAAATACACTAAGAAACAATCCAATTTCTTCTTGCTAGTGCCCCTATCAAAGAACTGTCCACATGTATCCAATAAGGTACAACATAATCGGATACGAAACAAGTGTTCTGGCGGGTCTAACAGGCTTGGTATGGTTGCTGTAAAAACATTAAAAGATACTGCATGAGAAAACTCAATTTATACTAACAAGTGAATATGATGTAAAAATATCAACTATAAGATAAAAATAGGCGGGACTTATAACATCGCGGATTAATATTTTTATTTCTTATTTCGAGAATTATCTTGTGACATCTCGCCAAAAGCATCACAAATTATTAATTGAAGTGCTAAACACTGTATATTCTGTTTAACATGCACAATATAGACCAAATATGTCAACTATATCACTTTTAATATGGGTTTTCTTTTCAGCATAGTAGTAAAAGTGATTTATGTAGGGCTATGTAAGTTAGAAGTTCCTTTTTGTGTTGTGTTTGTACATAGATATAATACAATATATACCTACCGTCTAATGTTATACCAAATCTAAGGAAGCTATAGAGTGTCTTGAATACGACGGACGATTCTACCATGCGATAGTTGTACAGCTCACCCAAGTATTTAACTACACTCACACGACGCTGGTTGAACTTGGGATAGTTGATCTGAAAACATCAAAATAAACAGTAAAGTAGGAGACTTTATAAAGGCTGTAAGTTTGGTTGTAAGAAAATGTCTTTAGTTATGGTGTGAGGGGAAGCTGCAGTGTTCTACTCTTAGAGCTGTCCCTGTATAGCTAAGGCAAAACACTTATTGTGGAGTGTTTCCACACACACAATGCATGGCAAAGCATTGCACTGGAGACTTTGAGAAAAGGCTTGATATTTTGTGCTGTGTTTTGCTTGTTCATATTTGTGCATAGTACACAAGATCTGCATACATACACACTTGTAAGCAAGGAGTGTCAAGTGAGAATAATAATTGTCAAACCGGGGTCAATTTTTGCCAATTTCTTGTTCACATATTTCCAAGTTTTTTCACCTAATCAGAGAATTACACCTTTCACCACCAGAGGTCCTCTGTTGGGAAACGTTAATTTAGGGAATATTTAGGAAGAGTTATGTCATGAAAATGGCGACAATCAGTGACAACTCTGGTTACCATGGGAAGCCCTGTTTGGTGTGAAAAACACACAACAATATTCATGTCCCCTATAGGCATGTATAAATACACACACATAAATATGCATACTCAAACAAATTTCTGAATTGCCAAACATACACACCACCTACCTTCATGCCAATCCTGATATCTTCTAACACAGCGTCTACTACTTGTATGCCGGTATATAATCATGATAGAGCACAAGGCCTGCTAGAAGGTTTGCCATACAATGGACATTGTTGAACAGAGAGACTACCTACCTCCACGCCAATCCTGATATCTTCTAACACAGCATCTACTACTTGTATGCCTATATAATCATGATAGAGCACAAGGCCTGCTAGAAGGTTTGCCATACAATGGATATTGTTGAACAGAGAGACTACCTACCTCCATGCCAATCCTGATATCTTCTAACACAGCATCTACTACTTGTATGCCTATATAATCATGATAGAGCACAAGGCCTGCTAGAAGGTTTGCCATACAATGGACATTGTTGAACAGAGAGACTACCTACCTCCATGCCAATCCTGATATCTTCTAACACAGCATCTACTACTTGTATGCCTATATAATCATGATAGAGCATAAGGCCAGCTAGAAGGTTTGCCATACAATGGACATTGTTGAACAGAGAGACTACCTACCTCCATGCCAATCCTGATATCTTCTAACACAGCATCTACTACTTGTATGCCTATATAATCATGATAGAGCACAAGGCCTGCTAGAAGGTTTGCCATACAATGGACATTGTTGAACAGAGAGACTACCTACCTCCATGCCAATCCTGATATCTTCTAACACAGCGCTACTACTTGTATGCCTATATAATCATGATAGAGCACAAGGCCTGCTAGAAGGTTTGCCATACAATGGACATTGTTGAACAGAGAGACTACCTACCTCCATGCCAATCCTGATATCTTCTAACACAGCGTCTACTACTTGTATGCCTATATAATCATGATAGAGCACAAGGCCTGCTAGAAGGTTCGCCATACAATGGACATTGTTGAACAGAGAGACTACCTACCTCCATGCCAATTCTGATATCTTCTAACACAGCGTCTACTACTTGTATGCCTATATAATCATGATAGAGCACAAGGCCTGCTAGAAGGTTTGCCATACAATGGACATTGTTGAACAGAGAGACTACCTACATCCATGCCAATCCTGATATCTTCTAACACAGCGTCTACTACTTGTATGCCTATATAATCATGATAGAGCACAAGGCCTGCTAGAAGGTTTGCCATACAATGGACATTGTTGAACAGAGAGACTACCTACCTCCATGCCAATCCTGATATCTTCTAACACAGCGTCTACTACTTGTATGCCTATATAATCATGATAGAGCACAAGGCCTGCTAGAAGGTTTGTCATACACTGGACATTGTTGAACAGAGAGACTACCTACCTCCATGCCAATCCTGATATCTTCTAACACAGCGTCTACTACTTGTATGCCTATATAATCATGATAGAGCACAAGACCTGCTAGAAGGTTCGCCATACAATGGACATTGTTGAATTTTACATTCCACACACTGCCTAGGCACTTGACTGCATAATGGCGTATCTGAAAATAACACATTAACAAAAAAGATTTTTAAACTGCTATAAGAATAACATAACAATTATTAACACTTTAAACATATGTTTCTTTTTCATCCTATATTTTTATTAAGAAATGTACATCTAATAATATATGCTGTGAGAAAATTGCATGCCAATGCTGGACAGTCAGAAATAGGAACACTAGGCACATCTCTGTCCAGCTACATGGAACTGAAACTCCAGAAATTCACAGGTATCAGGCATATATAGGATACAGGGAAGGCTAAATGGGACTAAAATTTTCCAGATTGATGAGGAAATGCTTAAGAAAATCTGCCATGAATTGTTGTTGTTTACAATCAACCTTCCAGATCATGTGACCAAGTTGAACACTTATTTGCTTCGTAAGGTCTCAATTGGTTGTTTGTTTACCTTTTAATTAAACTAATGCATTGTTGATTCAAATGAATTCATAATAATTACATTTACTCATATCTACAGTTTGATCAGCTCGTAATCGGCGGGAATTGTTAGGCTTTTACAACTACGCCGAAAAGTAGACCCACATTAAGAGTGATAAAGTTGACATGTCTGATCTACAATTTGCGTGTTTAAGAAAGTAGACAAAAGTATATGACTTTAATTAATAATTTGTGATGCTTCTTGCGAGATGTCACCAGACAATTCTCGAAATAAAATATATTGATATTAATACGCGTCATCACAAGGCCCGCCAATTACGAGCTGATCAAAGTATAAATTGGATATATGTATTTTCACATTTTTGAATGACTTGTTGACACATCGGACATTTGCAATAATCATAAAGAGTTAGATATGGATCTAACTTTACACAGAGCCTACAGCTATTTAGGATCTGGACAAAGTTTAAACTTTTTGTGCATATGTTTAAATTTACACTAGGTCTAAATATGCCACTTAAACCAGCTCGAACATGTTTTGTACGTAACTGAATCACTTGCTACATTATTCTCACCAATAATTAATTGATATTGGTAATGGATGGAGTATCTTTAGCTACTATCTTTGCATGGTTCTGCATAAACAAGGTGAAATCTCCTTACCTCTAAATCATTCCATGGCAGTTTTCTCATCTGCTTCAGTACCTTTTCAACTGTAATCTTTGTAAGATCCTTGAAAAGCAGCTTACGAATGTATTCATGGAGTGGAGGGCGAACTTTCTGCTCCATCTGACAGGGAAGTTGTACATGAAATTAATGTTATTCTTGTATTCACAACAATTTTTACTTACGTTTACAAAAATGTAATGCACTTCACCTTGGTATGGGTTTAGAAAGATAATTTGTGGTATCTGTACACTGTCACAAAAGCTCAGCATTTGATTACTGATGCAGCATGTATACTGCATAAATACAGAGATGGAGTTATGATTGGCTAATTTCATCACATTATGAAATATTATAATCTCATCTGCAGAAGAAGCCGCTTTTGCATTGCATGACCCCGACAAGCAGGGTATGTGCATCGGCAAGTGCCAAATGTCACTTTCTTATTGCATAACAATGGCTTTTTTTGTAATGGTTCACTAAATCCTATTGCTAGGTTCCATACTTCTAGACAAGGCCCACTGAAATGATTGGATGCATGAAACATCTCATTTGTGAAAAACAAAATATATTATACCTACAATCAAGTGCAAATTTGCTGGGACACTTTCATAGTTCAATGACCCTCCCTCAAGCACTCCTTATTCAATGTTGTATACCAAACGCCTCATTTTTTAAATGGCCTATATTTTGCTCCAACATTGGTTGGTGGGGGAGGGAGGATTCAAATAGGTTGGAAACTATACAAATAAAATATCACATGGTGAACTTCATATGACCGGTTTTATTGAACAGAGGGCGCGAAATATGAACAAGTGTCCCAGGAAATTTGCACTTGATTGTATTGAAGAAGACAAAAATAATCTATTACTTTCAGTAAAATTACCATAACTCGCATAAACGTGTTGCTCGATTGACATGATTTTTTTTCTTTTTTAAAACAAATAACATTGCGCATATTTTGGTTACTTTAATTGTCATTTTTTGTCAAACTAAATATTTTTAGGTATCAAAACGCTGCTATATATGCATTATTTAAGGCATATTTGACACATGATTGCTATTATAAGCGCATTATCTCAAAATTCACTTTTAAAACAATTTAAAACTAATCAAAATTAAATCATATTGGAAATATAGAGTACAATCAGTTAAAAATACCTACTGAAATAACAAAAAAAATCATAAAACAAAACAATTGTTTCCTTTAGTTCATTGATAAATGTAAATGTAAATTGGCAACATAAAGGAAAAAAAAAAAAAGAAAGAAAGAAAGAAAGAAAAGAAAGAAAAAAGAAAGAAAGAAAGAAATATAGCATTACGTGGATTCGAACTCGAGATCTCGGGGCGAGAAGCAAAGCCAGTAACTATATGCCACCGGAGACTGATGACAATTGCACTCGATTTCAGCGTATTTAATCCTATCATTGCAATGCTACTGTATTGTGTTATCGAGCTTCGATCCAATGAAATCATTCATTAAAACTCATGTTTTGGTCGTATTCAGCATTTATCTAACGTATATTTTGAATATACACGGTCACATTATACGTACCTTCCTAACTTTGATATGTTTATTGGTAATTATTCCTCCATTTAAGCCAAATGAGCACGGTCTACCATAATGTTAAATAAATATATATTACTTTTTAAGTTATATTATTCTGGTAGACCGTTATTGCGTCATTAATTCTTGTTATCCTTGTTATAAATAAATTCGCATGAATAACAACAGCTCAACCATAGTGTAGTGGTTTGCTTACTGCCTTCTGATCATGAGGGCTACGGTGCGAAGCTCATTGTCGCCGATATGTTTACTTTTAAATCCTGCTCTTTATCTCTTTTTTATTTTTGAATACCAATAATAAGCACATTTAAAATGTGTAATTGTATATAACTGTATATACACTTTTTGGCATGGCATTGTTACGTTGAATTAGCGTGTCTGTGATGGGTAGTTGAAGGCCTATATTAAAGAGTTTAACGTGCATTCCGATAATAGCATTTGAAATAGGGTAATGAATTTGAAAGATCAATGATGAGACAAACATCATGATTCTGTTCTATTTATTTCTATATTTTCTTAATTTCTTATTTGGTTTGCTTTTATTATGTTTGTAAATTCTACCAAAGGAGAATTTATATGTCCACTCTAATATAAGCAATCAATGTGTCAAATATTCCTTGAAAAATGCATGCATTGCAGGGTTTGATATTCAAAAAAATTTTTATTTTAATAAATGTTTTAAAAATTGGCTAATCGTGTAATGCATAATGAAATTATCTTGACATCACTGAAAAAATTATGAAAATCGAGCAACGCGTTCGAGAGTTATGGCGATTTTATTGATATTAATAGATTATTTTTTCGCATCCCCTATACAATCAAGTGCAAATTTGCTGGGACACTTTCATAGTTCAATGACCCTCCCGCACCCTTATTCAATGTTGTATACCAAACGCCTCATTTTTTAAATGGCCTATATTTTTGCTCCAACATTGGTTGGTGGGGAGGGAGGGATTCAAATAGGTTGGAAACTATACAAATAAAATATCACATGGTGAACTTCATATGACCGGTTTTATTGAACAGAGGGCGCGAAATATGAACAAGTGTCCCAGGAAATTTGCACTTGATTGTATTGAAGAAGACAAAAATAATCTATTACTTTCAGTAAAATTACCATAACTCATAACGCGTTGCTCGATTGACATGATTTTTTCACTAATTTAAAACAAATAACATTAAGCATATTTTGGTTACTTTAATTGTCATTTTTGTCAAACTAAATTTTTAGGTATCAAAACGCTGCAATATATGCATTATTTAAGGCATATTTGACACATGATTGCTATTATAAGCGCATTATCTCAAAATTCACTTTTAAAACAATTTAAAACTAATCAAAATTAAATCATATTGGAAATATAGAGTACAATCAGTTAAAAATACCTACTGAAATAACAAAAAAAATCATAAAACAAAACAATTGTTTCCCTTTAGTTCATTGATAAATGTAAATGTAAATTGGCAACATAAAGGAAAAAGAAAAAAGAAAGAAAGAAAGAAAGAAAAGAAAGAAAAAAAAAGAAAGAAGACATATAGCATTACGTGGATTCGAACTCGAGATCTCGGGGGCGGGAAGCAAAGCCAGTAACTATATGCCACCGGGAGACAGCTGACAATCGCACTCGATTTCAGCGTATTTAATCCTATCATTGCAATGCTACTGTATTGTGTTATCGAAGCTTCGATCCAATGAAATCATTCATTAAAACTCATGTTTTGGTCGTATTCAGCATTTATCTAACGTATATTTTGAATATACACGGTCACATTATACACACCTTCCTAACTTTGATATGTTTATTGGTAATTATTCCTCCATTTAAGCCAAATGAGCACGGTCTACCATAATGTTAAATAAATATATATTACTTTTTAAGTTATATTATTCTGGTAGACCGTTATTGCGGCATTAATTCTTGTTATCCTTGTTATAAATAAATTACATGAATAACAACAGCTCAACCATAGTGTAGTGGTTTGCTTACTGCCTTCTGATCATGAGGGCTACGGTTCGAGCTCATTGTCGCCGATATGTTTACTTTTAAATCCTGCTCTTTATCTCTTTTTTATTTTTGAATACCAATAATAAGCACATTTAAAATGTGTAATTGTATATAACTGTATATACACTTTTTGGCATGGCATTGTTACGTTGAATTAGCGTGTCTGTGATGGGTAGTTGAAGGCCTATATTAAAGAGTTTAACGTGCATTCCGATAATAGCATTTGAAATAGGGTAATGAATTTGAAAGATCAATGATGAGACAAACATCATGATTCTGTTCTATTTATTTCTATATTTTCTTAATTTCTTATTTGGTTTGCTTTTATTATGTTTGTAAATTCTACCAAAGGAGAATTTATATGTCCACTCTAATATAAGCAATCAATGTGTCAAATATTCCTTGAAAAATGCATGCATTGCAGGGTTTGATATTCAAAAAATGTTTATTTTAATAAATGTTTTAAAATTGGCTAATCGTGTAATGCATAATGAAATTATCTTGACATCACTGAAAAAATTATGAAAATCGAGCAACGCGTTCGAGAGTTATGGCGATTTTATTGATATTAATAGATTATTTTTTCGCATTATCTATACAATCAAGGGCAAATTTTATGGGACACTTTCATAGTTCAATGACCATCCCCGCACTCCTTATTCAATGTTGTATACCAAACGCCTCATTTTTTAAATGGCCTATATTTTTGCTCCAACATTGGTTGGTGGGGGAGGGAGGATTCAAATAGGTTGGAAACTATACAAATAAAATATCACATGGTGAACTTCATATGACCGGTTTTATTGAACAGAGGCGCGAAATATGAACAAGTGTCCCAGGAAATTTGCACTTGATTGTATTGAAGAAGACAAAAATAATCTATTACTTTCAGTAAAATTACCATAACTCATAACGCTGTTCGATTGACATGATTTTTTCACTAATTTAAAACAAATAACATTAGCATATTTTGGTTACTTTAATTGTCATTTTTTTTCAAACTAAATATTTTTAGGTATCAAAACGCTGCAATATATGCATTATTTAAGGCATATTTGACACATGATTGCTATTATAAGCGCATTATCTCAAAATTCACTTTTAAAACAATTTAAAACTAATCAAAATTAAATCATATTGGAAATATAGAGTACAATCAGTTAAAAATACCTACTGAAATAACACAAAAAATCATAAAACAAAACAATTGTTTCCCTTTAGTTCATTGATAAATGTAAATGTAAATTGGCAACATAAAGGAAAAAAAAAAAGAAAGAAAGAAAGAAAGAAAAGAAAGAAAAAAAAGAAAGAAAGAAAGAAATATAGCATTACGTGGATTCGAACTCGAGATCTCGGGGCGAGAAGCAAAGCCAGTAACTATATGCCACCGGGAGACTGATGACAATTGCACTCGATTTCAGCGTATTTAATCCTATCATTGCAATGCTACTGTATTGTGTTATCGAGCTTCGATCCAATGAAATCATTCATTAAAACTCATGTTTTGGTCAGTATTCAGCATTTATCTAACGATATTTTGAATATACACGGTCACATTATACGCATTCCTTCCTAACTTTGATATGTTTATTGGTAATTATTCCTCCATTTAAGCCAAATGAGCACGGTCTACCATAATGTTAAATAAATATATATTACTTTTTAAGTTATATTATTCTGGTAGACCGTTATTAAGCGCCATTAATTCTTGTTATCCTTGTTATAAATAAATTCGCATGAATAACAACAGCTCAACCATAGTGTAGTGGTTTGCTTACTGCCTTCTGATCATGAGGGCTACGGTTCGAAGCTCATTGTCGCCGATATGTTTACTTTTAAATCCTGCTCTTTATCTCTTTTTTATTTTTGAATACTAATAATAAGCACATTTAAAATGTGTAATTGTATATAACTGTATATACACTTTTTGGCATGGCATTGTTACGTTGAATTAGCGTGTCTGTGATGGGTAGTTGAAGGCCTATATTAAAGAGTTTAACGTGCATTCCGATAATAGCATTTGAAATAGGGTAATGAATTTGAAAGATCAATGATGAGACAAACATCATGATTCTGTTCTATTTATTTCTATATTTTCTTAATTTCTTATTTGGTTTGCTTTTATTATGTTTGTAAATTCTACCAAAGGAGAATTTATATGTCCACTCTAATATAAGCAATCAATGTGTCAAATATTCCTTGAAAAATGCATGCATTGCAGGGTTTGATATTCAAAAAATGTTTATTTTAATAAATGTTTTAAAAATTGGCTAATCGTGTAATGCATAATGAAATTATCTTGACATCACTGAAAAATTATGAAAATCGAGCAACGCGTTCGAGAGTTATGGCGATTTTATTGATATTAATAGATTATTTTTTCGCATCCCCTATACAATCAAGTGCAAATTTGCTGGGACACTTTCATAGTTCAATGACCTCCCCACCTTATTCAATGTTGTATACCAAACGCCTCATTTTTTAAATGGCCTATATTTTTGCTCCAACATTGGTTGGTGGGGAGGAGGGATTCAAATAGGTTGGAAACTATACAAATAAAATATCACATGGTGAACTTCATATGACCGGTTTTATTGAACAGAGGGCGAAATATGAACAAGTGTCCCAGGAAATTTGCACTTGATTGTATTGAAGAAGACAAAAATAATCTATTACTTTCAGTAAAATTACCATAACTCGTAAACGGGTTGCTCGTTTGACATGATTTTTTCACTAATTTAAAACAAATAACATTAAGCATATTTTGGTTACTTTAATTGTCATTTTTTGTCAAACTAAATATTTTTAGGTATCAAAACGCTGCAATATATGCATTATTTAAGGCATATTTGACACATGATTGCTATTATAAGCGCATTATCTCAAAATTCACTTTTAAAACAATTTAAAACTAATCAAAATTAAATCATATTGGAAATATAGAGTACAATCAGTTAAAAATACCTACTGAAATAACAAAAAAAATCATAAAACAAAACAATTGTTTCCCTTTAGTTCATTGATAAATGTAAATGTAAATTGGCAACATAAAGAAAAAGAAAAAAAGAAAGAAAGAAAGAAAGAAAGAAAGAAAGAAAGAAAGAAAGAAAGAAAGAAAGAAAGAAATATAGCATTACGTGGATTCGAACTCGAGATCTCGGGGCGAGAAGCAAAGCCAGTAACTATATGCCACCGGAGACTGATGACAATTGCACTCGATTTCAGCGTATTTAATCCTATCATTGCAATGCTACTGTATTGTGTTATCGAGCTTCGATCCAATGAAATCATTCATTAAAACTCATGTTTTGGTCGTATTCAGCATTTATCTAACATATATTTTGAATATACACGGTCACATTATACGTACCTTCCTAACTTTGATATGTTTATTGGTAATTATTCCTCCATTTAAGCCAAATGAGCACGGTCTACCATAATGTTAAATAAATATATATTACTTTTTAAGTTATATTATTCTGGTAGACCGTTATTAAGCCATTAATTCTTGTTATCCTTGTTATAAATAAATTCGCATGAATAACAACAGCTCAACCATAGTGTAGTGGTTTGCTTACTGCCTTCTGATCATGAGGGCTCCGGTTCGGAGCTCATTGTCGCCGATATGTTTACTTTTAAATCCTGCTCTTTATCTCTTTTTTATTTTTGAATACCAATAATAAGCACATTTAAAATGTGTAATTGTATATAACTGTATATACACTTTTTGGCATGGCATTGTTACGTTGAATTAGCGTGTCTGTGATGGGTAGTTGAAGGCCTATATTAAAGAGTTTAACGTGCATTCCGATAATAGCATTTGAAATAGGGTAATGAATTTGAAAGATCAATGATGAGACAAACATCATGATTCTGTTCTATTTATTTCTATATTTTCTTAATTTCTTATTTGGTTTGCTTTTATTATGTTTGTAAATTCTACCAAAGGAGAATTTATATGTCCACTCTAATATAAGCAATCAATGTGTCAAATATTCCTTGAAAAATGCATGCATTGCAGGGTTTGATATTCAAAAAATGTTTATTTTAATAAATGTTTTAAAAATTGGCTAATCGTGTAATGCATAATGAAATTATCTTGACATCACTGAAAAAATTATGAAAATCGAGCAACGCGTTCGAGAGTTATGGCGATTTTATTGATATTAATAGATTATTTTTTCGCATCCCCTATACAATCAAGTGCAAATTTGCTGGGACACTTTCATAGTTCAATGACCTCCTCGCACTTTATTCAATGTTGTATACCAAACGCCTCATTTTTAAATGGCCTATATTTTTGCTCCAACATTGGTTGGTGGGGAGGAGGGATTCAAATAGGTTGGAAACTATACAAATAAAATATCACATGGTGAACTTCATATGACCGGTTTTATTGAACAGAGGGCGCGAAATATGAACAAGTGTCCCAGGGAAATTTGCACTTGATTGTAGACTTAATATATTTAATAACTCCTTTTGTTAAATTCTTGATTTGATTCATAGCTCTCTATTGCGGATGCAGAATTGCTTTATAGCCCTTTTTTAAACAAAATAAATTACAAAATAATTTGTTATCTAATTAAACAAATTACAATAGATTTAAACCAAGCCACTATAGTATTTACACTTATATTCATAGTTTGGGTGTAACTCTCTATAGTCCTACCTGCTTAGCTTCTGGAGGATTGCAGTAAAAGAAGGCATTCTCAACCATAGTACTGTGTCTCTCATTCATATGCATCTTATTTCTTTTTCTCATCATCAAGTCCTGTAAATAATACAGATAGAATTTCTTCATTAATGGTTCTATGCATAACATCCCAAATTAGTACATTCGTAACATGATCCTGTTTCTTTTCTTTTTTTCTTTTTTCTATCAACTCAAACTTTAATAACCCAATTTACTCAACCATAAATTGTTATATTGAGAACAATACAGAATACAAGAAACTTCAGAAAAAAACTTGATCAAAGGGGAAAAACTGCCTTTTTAATTCCATGCAAACATCCTCTTCCAGTGCAAACTATTCTTATTCTTTGATTAGTTTCATCAAGTTCCCAACTTTACAGTGTCACCCAAAGTCCAAATAATTGATTTAGTATAACAAGTCCCGTCAACCCTGTAATGGCCTCTTTTTTTACAGATAGTATTTTAAATGCAGGAACTCAATGAGTTCATATTTTCAAAAGTTCTATTGTACAATCCACTCTCCTATTTGGGGTAATAGATGCTGTCCAAAACTATACGGTGTGTCGTAAGTCCGTTCCGCCTGTATTTCGACTTCCCCTGGAGCGTAGCATCAATATGGAAGTACCCCCTCTCTTTATTTGCCTTTGGGCTACTAGCTGCAATGAACCCTAAGGCTCATTGCAGCGAAAAAAACGTATCGGCTGTTGGTCTAGATTTTTAGAGCTAATTTTGTATGTTTTGACAGATTTAAAGGTCTGCACATCTCAAATTTCAATAAAAAAACAACAACAATAACCGGGGTTTGCATACCTTCGGAGGTTATCGACCATAAAGAGACAACAACTTCAAATCGATTGCTAAGTGACATTTATATTAATCTAAAAAATAACAGTAACAAATTAATATCAAATTAATTGTGTAAGTTTAATTCAAAGTATGTTAAAGTGGTTTTCTTATGGGGGAGGACTTATGACACATGGTATATTGCCAAACATCTAATCAACTGGACTTGACAATAGTGTGATGGCTTACCAGAAGTGCCTTTGTCCTCAGATGTGAATCCTTTGATCTGTACAGGTATCTTCCGCAGACATCTAGTAGATTGCACGCCATATCAATGTGATGATGATGAAAGACTAAAAGGAGTTGCTGAAGTAAAGTGAACACAAACAAAACGCCCATCAAAACATATCTGACTAATTTAAAAGAGATGTATTTTCTAAAGTCAGTACATGGTAGAATGAATTGTAAAAAAAAAGCCAAATATATATAATTTATTGTTTTTCAACAACACAAAAAATGTAGCATTCTCTCAGCTGCACTTATAAATTATCATATGTTAGACATATGCATCCCACACTCTCGTCAGCCCTGTGTTACACTTCCACGAGGAGGTCTACGGGGAGAATTTCTACAAGGTAGGTACAAGAGAACATACACTGCACAATCTTGGCATATGCTGTGTTTGGCAGAGAAAATAGTGAATTTTGAGATTGTTTGACCCCAAACTTTGTGCCACAAGTTTCAGCATTTTTTTTAGTCTGCATGGGCAATATGAGCAGATACTGAACCCATTCAAATTACTAAGGACAATCCTATTATAGCTAAAGTAATAGTTTCTCGATCATGAGAGCTCACTAGGCACGCAATGACAATTGCGTCGGCGTACAACGCCTACCACACACTCTCTGCATTTCCTGTGCGTGCACAATCAATCGCGCTATTGTGTCATTCCACTAAACTTGCGACATTACGCAGTGCACGCAGTACATTATATTCTCATGATCGAGAAACTATTATTTTAGCTATACCATTTGGCATTGACCAATGAAGTGTTTAATTTTCCCTTTCACAAATACTAATGGTTACACAGATATTTCCTTACCTTGAGACACTGTAGGGTGTCAGCCTTGGGGCACATCTTAAACTTGGTTAATTCACCTATAAAGAAACAATGGAATATTAATAGTTGAGCTCCTTCCATCTGAAGCACATATATTAATAATTCATTAATAGATAAAACTATAGGCCTATATTTTGGTTAATCCTAATTTGCTTTGACCATTGTCAAAGTTTTGTTCTCATACAATATATTTGAATTCCTCATACAAATATGGATAAAAAAATCTTTATATTCCAAGAGCTACATTTTTCATTGGCTCATACAGTCCAACCTCTCTTATCCGGACCTCTTTTATATGGATCTCTCTATTATCCGGACATGGGATCTTCATAGAAAAACATGTTTTCAATGCTTTGAGAGCTTGATTTCATGCACTGAAGCATTTAGAAGGCCATAATTATGTGACATTAAGCACTTAAATACCTTCTTTCAGTGTTATACCCCATTTTGAGCAACCTTTTGTTGTCTCAATGTTAGCACTTCAGGCATTCAATGCAGAATTATCATACAATTCACTTATCCAGATTTTTCACTTATCCGGCCATTGCTTGGTTCCAGCATGGCCGGATAAGAGAGGTTGGACTGTAATTAAAATCTACCACAGACTTACCAAGAAATCTGACAATCTTGATCTTTGACTCAATTTTCATCTGATCCTTTTTCCTCATCTAAAACAAAATGAAAAATACCCGGTTTGTCACTTCAGGCCTTGCCTAAAATGAAGCTGAGGAGAGCTTTTTATCACTCGCCTACATTTGGTGTAATAATGATAATAATACAAGTGATTAAAATCACTCGCCTACAGCTCACCTAACAAGTTTTGAGGAGAGTGATTTGTCACTTGCCAGCAATTTTCAAAAGACAAGGCCTGTCACTTCCTATTCAAAGGTGTAACACATGATCGTTCCCGAAGTTAAAAATACCCCCCTATTTTGCGCGGTTTCAAGAACATTATCAGCATTTGTTACCCCTATTTTACACAAAAACGGGTACAAATTAGCCTTAAAAATTACCCCTATTTTTGCATTTCAAGTACACTTTTATAAAAGCACCCCTTTTTTAACACTTCAAGAACACACACCAAAGAACACAGCGGCCAAGCTGGGCAAGTCCCTAGTGACGTAATCGATGTAAACAAACCCCAGAAACAAATTGAATGAGTTGCTGAATATTAGGAAGGCAAAAAGGTTTCACAAAAGTGAAATCCGGGAGTAAATTGAGCAAGAAATGGTAAGATTTCTAGAGATTTCAACATTCTCATGATTCACAAAGAATATATCCTATTTTTAATTTCGAGTACACCATCGTCAAAAACAACCCTATTTTTTAAATATCGCAAACATTTTATGTTCACGAACATAGTTTAAAAATAACCCATGCGTACACATAGTCAATGTTAAGTGATAACACCGGGCAAAAATATACATGATTAGGCTAAAAAGGTGAAAGGAGTCCCACAAACTAACATAAAATATGTGAGTGGTTTCATGTGACCTTGATATGGCTAAATAATTTGTTTCTCCACAGAGTTTATAGTAGGCATAGAGTGTAGCCACAGATGACCTAGACAAATTCTCTGTTTTAGGTAGAATGTCTATATTGTGATTTTGATTTGATCTGATTATGTTTGATGATTCTTCCATACATACACCTGTTAAATAATCTCAAAAGCACTCTACTCTTGACTTATTCTGATTGATTTAACTGCAATTCCAGTCAAAATGTATTAGAACACTTGACCCATTTTAGCCTGAATATTTCATTCTATTTCTCAAATGCATGTAGGCATGAAATCAAGCGACTTATGTTAGGGATGTTCATAAAATTTTGAAATTCAATATTTTTAGCTGAAAGTTATTTCATTTGAAAGAGAATCAAATTACCTAAACAACAATGTTGCTAGTGCATATACTTTTGAAGTTACAGACAAAAATAGCGTCACCAAATTGCCCAAAATTGTGTGTCTCAAGTTGTGACAGCGGGCACATGTACAATGTACACTACTGTATGTGACCCCAGATGACCTCCTATTCTTTACTGTAAGAAAGCTGCCTTGATTTACACACAAATTGCTTTTGCGCTTTAAAGAGTGTCGACTTGGTACCAACGCAAGTCAACATTACTTAGGTTTTGGTTGTCAAAAATTAATTTTTAGTGATTTTTCCCATTGAGCCCCACAGTAAAGCCATTTTTGGACCGTACATGCACATTCCACTTCCCTATAGACGAATAGCGCCACCAATAGTGTGTGATGTGAGCCTGCCTACTTATGTTGGGAAAGCTGAAAGCTGAACTCTACACATGCCCCCCACTCCACCCTTAGATGTTGGGATGTTGTTTAGTGACAGCAAACAGAAATTCTGAATTCAACATTGACTGGGGGGGAGAGGGGAGAGCTTATGCATAGAGGTTAGTTTTGTTTTATGAAATCACATTGTTTCTATTAATTAACAGAGTACTTACATGCCATCTGAAGTCTTGTTTAAGTCTCTCTACTAGATCTGTTGCTATGTCAGGCATACATGGATATAGTGTTGCCACAAGCCGAGAATAAAAAGACAATAGATCCAACCTGATTTGGAAAGAATTATTTAAGCACAATAAATCAAGTTTTATCTCCAACAACTTGCTATGACTGCATAGTGTATAGAGTGTGTTACATGTTAGGAAACATTGTGAAACTAAAATTGCAATTGGAACATTGGCACCCAATAACAGATGATGCTGAGAGTTGTTGAGACAGTTGGTTATTATTAGTCTATAAATAAAATACTCATCCAATTCTGTCTGAATTATTAGATATAGACTTAACCATTACAACCTAACTCTTACCTGGTACGTGGTACATTGAATAATGCCTTGACCAGCTTCTTACGATTTGACTTGGTGTTCAGATTCATGCAGAATTCAACTGCAGCCTATTGAAGGAAGATGTTAGAAATTACATATCAGTTGGACATTCCAATGCAAAATGGATACCTTTGTCATTATTGATTTAATCAGTTATACTATTTCTACAAGTACGCTGTCTGGTATCACAGTACTGGTGCAGCCAGTCCCTGTGTGAATGGTGCACTCACACAGGGAACAGGTGCTCCATTACTGTGATACTGATATCCGACAGTGTACTCGTAGAAACACTATAACTTATTATGAATTCCTGTCGAGAAAGCCTTATCTACTTATTATTGATTTAAAAAGAAATAGCACCAAAATTTGAATACACATGTATTGTAAATTAATGTCAAACTATGTCTTCATTAAAATATGCATGGTTTTTTGCATCTCTTGTTAATTGTGCAAATCAAATATGACTTCTGGTTATTCATGTATTGTTCTCTTCAATGTATCTGGTATTATATTGTACATCATCTTACCTTGTCAATGAAGTCCCTATTAACACACTGTGGTAATTTTTGTAGGAAGGCATCCAACAACACCTTCATACTGACATTACTCGTCACACCTTCTTCTTCATCGTCCTCCTCTTCTGCTTCTGTAACACATAGATTTAATAACATTAACAATTGATGCCATTATATCATCTAAAGCCACATCATGAATTGGGCTATTCCTGTTAAAATCAATACACCCCTGAGATGACCTTCATCTCCCACACAGGGAGTGCAAATTTCAAATGGACTTACCTGAATGGGCAACTGCAGCTGAAATCTATACCCCTGCATGGGAGATTAAGGTCATGTCTTCCACAGGGGTATATGCATTTCAACTGGAATAACCCATTTGAAATACAATTATTTGTAAATCTAGCAAGCAAAACCATTTGTTCTGTGCATGTGTGTGTGGGGGGGGGGGGGGATATGCACTTGTAACTGGCATCAAACAAGAACACAGAACACATGCACATTTGGGATGCATTTTCCTGTTTTTCCTGTTATGCACAAGAACTACGGATGTCCATGGTTACAGGACAGTGTCTGTGATCTAAAATAACATAAGAGTGTAATAGCCATTGTGTAAGTTTAGGTCTGCAAATGGATTTTAAAAAGAGTCTATGGGCGAATAAAACTATTGAAAATGTGTGTGTCCGCAGTTGGATAATAAAAATCAGTAGGCTGGATTTTAATGGTTGCCATTGTGTGTGGGTGGGGTGGGGTAGGGTGGGTGCGGGGTGGGTGCGTGTATGGCATGCATACTTTACCTTCAGTTTCTGGTTCTTCTGATTCTACCATGTCATCTTCTTCTGTCTTGCTTCCTTCAATCTCTTCTTCCTCATCATCATCCTCCTCCTCCTCTGCCTCTTGAGCACTCTCATTAACTTCCATGGCTTGAATATCTGAAAGGATAAAAACAACAAGGTCACAAAAACAATATAATTTAAGAAATTATTTCATTGTTTTCAATGTTTTGTACCTTTTTGTGTAAGAATTAATTAAACTAGAATTACGCGGTTCGTAATTAAGGTGGTCCCCACACAAAGGTGTGTAAATAACCAAGGTTTGTAAATACAAATAATATGCAATATGCAAATAAGTTCATTTATATTAAGAAATATGCAAATAACATGACACAAAACTATGCAGGACATCAGGCCACCATATACTATCACAATACCAAATTTGAAGTTGATCGGTTTTTGCGTTTTTAAAAATCATATAACAGCTGATTCAAAAAATTCCAGAAGGAAAGACTTGTCTGCTCGCAATTCGAAAAATTCCAGAAGGAAAGACTTTTCTGCTCGCAATTGTATCTTAAATGTACAATGGGCCACAGTGATATCAAAGTTATCTGTAAGCTGGCCTGATGAAGGGCCTTTTCCCGGGCCCCTGATCCACAGATGCCAACATTCAGGAACTGAAAATACGAGAAACCAAAGCCAATATGCCATGGGGCATCTTAGCTTTCCTGCTATAGTCCAGGAGGATACTTTGTGTCTCCTGTCAGTCTAGTGAGGGCCCAGGGGTGATAAAGCTTTTTTGTAAGCCCAAAATGACTGACAGCGAAACAGGAGTCTATGGCAGTCATCCCATATACCCCCATTGGAAAAGGCTGCAAAATTTATGACAATGATTAATGCTTTTCAAAAACTAGCTCAGTTCAGCACCACTATGGTCCTCATTTATTGATTCTGGTTATACTGATGCTAGCAACATCCATTATTTTCAATAAGAGTAGAGCTAATTCGCCAGCGAAAAGTTATGTGTAATCCGATTATCACTATGTCAAATGGATCACGCTTTCGAGTCCTGAATCATGATTGAAATGATCGCAACACAAAGTCTATGACATGTACTACCAATTCCAAAATGTGCATTCCCGGGAGTCATGTAAGCACTTTGCTGGCAAATTATAATTTTGAAATGTCAATTATAAAATGGTAATTATTATAGTGAGTATATTCCACAATTTCATGGAAAATTATTTAAATTGACATCCAGTCTGGTTTGAAGTACTTGTTTATTTGAAAAAAAATTCAGATTTCAAGTGTGCATAATTACCTTCATCAAACTTGTCTAAGTCTTCCTCTGATTTTTCACCAGGAGCAGCTTGTTTTACACTATCCTTAAACAAAATCTGTTTGGTGATAAAAGCAAACAGAGTATGAATGAGTCTGGTGAATTGCTTGTAAAATCCACTACTGTTACCACTTAAAATCTTATGTAAAATCGATCCACATTTTTACACTGTCAGATTATTTCAGCGTCTTTTTACTAAAAAGCATTTCTTTCATGCATGACTTTTTCACAATTTTTTAACCGGCAATGTTTTACTAAATTTACTAAACTCATCTATTGTCATTCAGATATGAAACTTGTCATATCAGAGTTAATGTAAACATTGTCACAACACTTACTGCTGGAACCATAGTCCTCAGCTCAATCAGATTCTCATGGAAGGTTCTGGTGTCTTCATCCTCCCAAAGCGATGTCTCAAAGTCAAACTCAACGGTGCTACCATCAGCTAGGAGGAAATCCATGGCCATCAGTTCATTCTCTTCTTGCAGTTTTTCTGAATAAAATGGTTCATTAGGGTTACAACTTGATCAGAAGCAAAGTCAGAATTTTGTTCCACTGTGCAGGAATCAATCAGAGTAAATTTGTGGGAATCATTCTATTTTAGCCAACCAACTTCTGTGTAAACTTAAAAAGATTGCAAGAATCAACTTTGATTCAAGCAATCTTTGCGAGAATCGATTCTTGGATTCTCGCCGAAATTCTGACCCAGGGAAGACTGACAATAACATTGTTTATATCAAAATTCAAAAACTTGGTACTATGATTCATTCCATGAATAGCATGTTTTAATCTTTAGAAAATATTGGTCAGCAGTGTATACATCATGTAAAATATTGGTCAACACTGTTTTAACAGATTTACAAATATCAGGTTGACTTACGATCAACTGGTAAGTCAGGCACATCCTCATCTATTAGGTCCTGAATGGAAGAGATAATGAAGATGCTACAATCAGCCAGTGTATTTACAAAGGAAATAATGTATGAAAGACAGACATCACGACAAACAATACAAGTAATGTGTTTTACAGTAACCCACATATTATGCAACATGTGGTGAACAATTCCTATTTTAAACTTTATAATCAGAATACAACTATTGCTATCACGACTCAGTATTTCTCAACATATTTCTCATACTCACTGCTAGTGTTGATGTATTCATGAGAAGCTTTTGGTGCAAAGCCTGTGTCTCTTCATGAACTTTCTTCCGCTCATCACTGAGCTCACCTTTTGTCTGAAACAGACAAAGCAAGATTTGCATATTACATAAAACATTTTAAAGTTTTCACTACTGTCAAGTTAGAGATTTCTACAATCCGCAAACAAAATGTTGCTGTGTTCAACCGATTTGCACACATGTAATGTTTCGATCCCCTCCCCATTTTGCAATGTTAGTATGAACAATTAATGGCCATAATATTTTCAGATTTTCAAGATGCAATCTTAGCCTAGATGGTTTGCATTGGAGCATGGAAAAAGATCAATAAATGATGTTGGTGTGCCAACAATTTTTCCTAAAGTGTAGTATTTCCACAGGGGAGAATTTATAGTATGGGTCACCACCAAAAGGTCTTATGTTCAATATCAGGTTTGGGTTCAAAAACAAGATTAGGGTTGGTTAAGGTTTGGGTTTAGAAACAAGATTAGGGTTATGATTAGCTAAAAGGTTAGTGTCAGAGTTGAGATATTTGCATATTAAAGTTAATATGAAGGTTAGAGTTGAATGTAACAATAGGTGTCACATTTTTTTCAAAGTTTGATATTTGATGATATAATCAATTTTGCACCTATATAATACCCACCTGCAGCATTCTCATATTTTGCCTCTCTAGCTTTTGCAATTCTGTATGTTTCTTGAGGAGGTATTTGGTAACAGATGCATAGTGATCTTTCAACAGATTTGTGTAGGCATTTTTCACTTGTGTGGAAAAAACTTCACTGATGGGTAGGGTCAGGCCATACTTCTCTGCAATGATTCTGTAACATGAGAGGTGAGACTAAAAGGTTCAATTTGAAGCATCACACAGAGGATCTGTACTTTAAAATGTTAACTCTATCAATTCAATATTACATTGAACACAGCATTCAGAAACATACACAGACTAGTCATTATGCCCTAATGTAGAGTCCGAAGTTTTCAGTTTTACGGAAAACAGAAAAAAATCATGGAATCGGAGGTACAACACGGAAAATGACATTTTTGTATGACGTGACAAAAATTGTTAAAAGATAAGAGAAATAAATGTTAAAAACAATGTTGAGTTGTGTGTGTCAATTTTTATAATCAAAAATATTGTTTAATAATACCAAAATAAAGGTATATTACCAAGGCATAAACCCCCTATCCTTCCAAACATCGTAACAGTCGGCCTATTATCGTGAGAATATTCCAATCAGAGCATATTGATCGCGATATTGAACACTATATTGTGACATTATTACCCCCAGATGAAATAAAGCACATTTTACTCAAAAGTTTTGCTAGGCATATCCGTCAGGAGTATCTCCATTTATTTGTAATCCAGAATTGGATTTAACTTCAGCTTATCCAATAAAATACGGACCAAAAGGGTCCGTTCTCCAATACATCAAACGTAGCTAACTTCTCAAGAGAAAACTTTTCTCAAGAGAAATTTACATACATTTATTGAGTCAATCCTTTAATATAAATACCTTAGAAAAGTGCATAACATTAATCCTACTTTCCTGAAGCCGGGAACATTCAGGAAAGTAATCTGGATATTTGACATAATTTCGTTCAACTTCTCATGCACTATTTCTCAAATATATTAGTAACAAATTATTACTATTTGTAAACACTTATGCATTTACCTATGGTGATCAAATAATTTTCATATAATTGGCTTTAAGATGAAATTTTTGTGGCCATGTCCCTTTTTTACCGCCACCTTTTTTAACCATCTAAACACAGTGTGCCTGCTCACCCGTAAGATACAGCCCTCTCGGGAATTTCCCGAGCCCATGCTTAAATTACTTACCCGTAAGGTACGGGGCCTCTCAAGAACAAGGTGTGGCCTAACTTCTCACAGAGAAGTTAACCCAAATTAATTCCTTATGAGATACGGGGCCCTCCAGGGAATTTCCCCGAGCCCATGCTTAAATTACTTACCCGTAAGGTACAGGGCCTCTCAAGAATAAGGTGTGGCCTAACTTCTCACAGAGAAGTTAACCCAAATTAATTCCTTATGAGATACGGGGCCCTCCAGGGAATTTCCCCGAGCCCATGCTTAAATTACTTACCCGTAAGGTACGGGGCCTCTCAAGAACAAGGTGTGGCCTAACTTCTCACAGAGAAGTTAACCCAAATTAATTCCTTATGAGATACGGGGCCCTCCAGGGAATTTCCCGAGCCCATGCTTAAATTACTTACCCGTAAGGTACGGGGCCTCTCAAGAACAAGGTGTGGCCTAACTTCTCACAGAGAAGTTAACCCAAATTAATTCCTTATGAGATACGGGGCCCTCCAGGGAATTTCCCCGAGCCCTTTAATTTGCACACACCAAGTGTGGCCTAATTTTCCCTCTCGCATTGAAGTTAACCAAAATTAAATCCGTGTAAGGTACATAAATGAATGAAATGAAGAAATGAATGATTGCATTAACAAATGAATGAAACATGAATGACCATGGTGCCCTCCAGGAAATTTCCCACAAACCACTTTTGCCGATACGCAAATGTGGCCCAACTTCTCAGAGAGAAGTTAACCCGAATTAAGTCCTAGAAAGATACATAAATGAATGAAAGAAATGACTACATGAATGAATAAATGAAAAATGAATGAATGAATATGGGGCACGCCACGACTTTAGCGAGACCTTTTGCACACACACTTGTGGCCCAACTTCTCGCAGAGAAGTTAACCCAAATTAATTCCTCGTAAGCTACGGGGCCCACAGGAAATTTGCTCAACCCTTTTGCACACACACAAGTGTGGACCAACTTCTCTTTTGCAGAGAAGTTAACCCAAATTAATTCCTCGTAAGATACAGGGCCCTCCAGGGAATTTCCCGGCCCTATTGCACACACATAAGTGTGGTCCCACCTCTTTTCTCAAAGAGAAGTTAGCCCAAATTAATTTCTTGTAACTAACGGGACCTCCAGGAAATTTCAAACATGCTCAAAGTGTGGCCCAACTTCTTAAAAAGAAGTTAACAGCAATGTATTAACCGGCAAGTTACAAAGCCCTTTTTCAGGGATTTCCTGAACCCCTAGATCTGTGTACCCAAATGAGGACTCCCTCCCAAAAGAAATTCATAACTTGTGAACTTATTGAATCCAACCCCTTGGTCAATTAACACCCTCTCTTCCTGGCAGTTTGCCATTACCTAGAGGCTACCATTAAAAACTCATATTTCAATACACTTTTGGTATGTGATCCTCAATATCCCATACAATATGGGGCCTCCCATTCGACTACTGCTCCCCGATAAAATTGAATACTGGAATATGAAAAAAATAAAATTTTGGGTGTGGTGGGTGGGAAAATTTTTTCATTACCAAATTCCAGAAACATCTTACTCCTTTCAAGACAGATATCCTTATGGCCTTATCCTGGAAAACTAGGGGGGCAAGAATGTCATTGACCGCTTCCCATTGGCCACCGCAAACAATAGATCCTAAACATCACTGGCCCTTGGATAATGCCATTCCTAGGCAACCAATCAATAAATCAATCAATTGGATTTGTCCAGGCACTGGTTTTGGACTAGTCTATTCCACAGGAGGTAAATCTGTTTATTGTATATATAGATACAATAAACTTTAATATCATTCATAATCATTGTTTATACATTTTAAGCTTTATTCATAGACATGGGTTTACACATTTTACAACACAGATTACAACACGAAAAATGGATTTTAGAAAACGGTAAACTTCGGACTCTACCCTAATGGTTCAAGCAGACTGATTATCCATAAATTGCAAAGCTGAAAATGCTAAAAAAAAGCTGAAAAACAATGAGACATTGGGGTAAAGTAGCTCAAATTGGACTGAAAATAAATAAAAGAGAACATGGAAATTTAAGCAGCAAAAAAGTTGAAATAAGCTAAAAAGCTGAGAAGTTTTAGATCTGAAATTAGTAGAAAATACTCGAGACTGGCGGCTTTTCAGACTAGCCCCCCTTACAACTAGTGAACGTTATAGAAATAGTGGATTTATACTCATAGCTGTGTACACTGTTTGCATGAATTGAATACTGACCATGGTATGGTATTAAGCTATGTGATGCAATTACTTTATAATAAAATAGAATTGAATTCATGCACCACACCAAACCTTAATCACCAAATATGATAAAACTGAAAGTATTTAGTAGCAATTGACACAGGTGAAGGCTATATCCCAATAATCAGGATGCATTTAACACTGACCTGTTTTTACGTGGCACACACCCAGCAAAGTCCTCCCCACAGTGTTTGGTGAAACTGATTATTATTGGTAGATTGCTGTGACGTTCTTTGTCAGAATTCAAGATAGCCGACAAGACACCATTGAGTATGGGAAGACCTTCCTTCTCAGTGAAAACACCTGCTACAATCAGCTGCAATGGTAAACAAGTATTTCAATTATCAAATAAAGGGTGGTGTAATAGGCTTTTATATTTTGTCCGAGGTTGCAAAAACATCAAAATAATGGGCAATGCATCGTTTGTATTGCACACAAGCACCACAGGCCAATCAATAAAGCACACAGTGTAACAGGCACAATTGAATCGTTAAAATTGCAACTTTTCATTTTGTGGTTTGAGAGTTTGGAGGCGCATATCTTAGTCAATTCTTGCTCAATGTTCACGAACAGGGTGTCAAATGAGAAAGAAAAGTCCAATTAACAAAATGTATATTTCAGAATAATCCAAAATTATCAAGTTATTGAACAGCAAGGATGAATATAACTGACGAGTTTATTTTTGTGCCTGGTGTATTATGGCATTATACATGTAAGCTATAACAGTTGGGTTTGTTAGGGAAGTTTAATCAATATCATTCAGTATTTCACATTGTGACGATGTAAAGGACACCACATATTATGATATGTACATGTAATACATCAAGCTGGTAATGCCTACCTTATTAAAATGTGCTGCACTATTTTTAGCACATTATTGTTAATTTGAGAGTAAGCACATGATACACTGTAATAAATTTCATTGGGTAGTAACTGTAGAAGTAATACATTTCAATTCAACTTGAGGCAATAGAAAAAGAAAAAAAAACATTACGCACTTAACATGATGGAAACTACAATCAATATAATTGAGAAATTATCAATACATTTGCATTCAAATTATGTTCAAAATAATATCAAAATCTGCATGTGTACCTACCTCAGCAAGGAATCTTAGTTCTGTTCGAATTTTACTGTCAAATACAATCTGCAAACAAAAATAATTTAATTAAGTGTAAATTATGGAAATATCCCATTCCTGTGTCTGCAGAAAAGTTGAACTGTTGCGTCTAGTGCAGAAATCTAAATGCAGATGATCTTACTGCAGTAGTTCTAAAAGGAGGATAACTCTCACCTTATTAACACTTGCTAAACACTTTCAACAGAGGATTGCTGATTGCTCTTTCCAGCACTCATCTCTTGTCATGATATTTAACAGGATAAAAAAACAGAGTAGTAATGTTGCTTAGCAAAAATCTCAGTGTCCCTTTGAAACTTTGCAAAATTGGAAACACAAAAAAATAATTGAAATAAATATTTCTTACTGCTTTCTGCTCATCCTTGTCCTTGTCTTTCTTTGAAGGTAAAGCTGGAAGAACTTTCTGTATTGCTTGTAACAAATGACTGGAGAACTCTGCATAGCGTTGATGCACCACAGAACACATATGGATGGCGCAGCTGATGTCAGACATTTTTAACTTGGCCTCTGCAATTGATGTGGCTACTTCGCCAACATATTTGGTCAGGTTGAGGGTGTTGAATTCTTTGGTTAAAGATAGGCGTTGTGATTCCGTCATAACTTTCTGGAAGTCAAAAATTAAATGAATATAATTTATTATGAAGAAGTTAGCAGTAACAATGAATACCAGTTCTGTGTTGTAGATATTACAATGATTTGCAAAAGGTGCTAAAAACGTCACTGTGAGTCTATGAAAACCACTTAACGCGGCTGTGTACTCTAGATATTGTTTCTTTTGCAAAATTGAGTTTTTTTGATATGTTTGTACTTTGTTATGTTTTTTATAAATACAAGGAATGAAAATCCAGATTTCTAAACTCCAACTGCAATATTTTAAGGATTTTATTTCACTCTTCCACTCGTGTTTGAATTTGAAAAGGAAAGAAAACCTTTGTTGTACCAGCAGGGTACACGCACAACTAACGCACGCATCGCGTTCGCGTATCGCGCAATTTGTTAACGCACAAATACGCTTACGCATACGCCGACGCTTATCTGCATGCGCCGCATCTTATGGAAAAGCACTGATTTCACAAAAACCTAGTGGTCAAATGGCTCCGTTTTAGCTGATAAAATGTGTGTTTTTTCAAGTTCTTTCCCCGATTTAAATATCAAGTTATGAATGGATTTCGCTCAAACTTCTCAAGGGCCGTGGATTTACCCGATGTTCATGTAATGTAAGGTAGAAAGACGAAAACTGCCGCATTCTCCTGTGAGATTCTATGAAAGTGCAAAATGTGACCACTTTAAACTTCAACGGCCATTATTTCAATGTTCATTTTTCTCGGTAAAATGACGATTTAGGTACACGATAACTCAATAAATACAGCATCTATAGGTAAGCAAATATGATCATCGTAAAAAGCATGATCGACTCAAGAAACAGTTTTCTCATTTTTTTATATTTTGGTCTATTTCCGATTTTAGGCATCATTTTGTGCAAATAGGCGTTTGTGAATGTAAAAAGTTCAATTTGATGCCTTATATGGTCAATATCTCAAAAAATAAGGCCAATATCAAAAAAAAAAAAAAAAAAACGTTTTTGGAATGGAGCCTCAAGATCGAGCTAAAAACAAAATAAAATATTTTGGAAAGAGTGTTTTTTTGTTATGATGTACCTAACAAATATTGCCAAAAACTCACTTTTTTGTGATTTTCTTCATAATTCTTGTTTTTACCCCAAATCTGTATTTATATTAAGATTTATTGATGTCTTGCCTTCATAAAATGTATACTTTTATATGTCTTATGCGAATAATTACAAAGTTATTGCACTTTTACTACATGCATGTCTGAGAGTACACAGCTGCCTTAATAGATTAAAAACATAAAGTGCATCACAAAGTTTTGTAAATCAGCTCCAGATTTTTACATACAGATGGGTTGTAATGTCCACATTTTCACTTTTTGAGATATTGGATTAAAGATTGACAGCAGACTCTCATAAGGTGAATATGAATGAGTTTCAATTCAATATATTTACCAGTTTCTTCACAAATGCAGTGTTCTTTTTGAGACTTGAGTCAAGTTTGGTAAAAAACGATTCATCTGGTCTGATGTCTGCAATTAAAAAAGAAATTACAATTAAATGCCTTGAAATGTAAATGAAGAGTGGTGGCAAAGGGATTCATGACAGTACATTTTGATATGCCCCTCTATGTACAATGTACATGTGCTTCAGTGAAACAATTTCTCTCATGAGGTATTCAAGGCCAAATCAATTTCAAGGCCTAATTTCAGAGCTGCTCAAGGACCAAGCACCATTAGTCTGTGGGCCAGATCTGGCATGCGGGCTGCCTACTGTACATTTCAGAGCTGCTCAAGGACCAAGCACCATTAGTCTGTGGGCCAGATCTGGCATGCGGGCTGCCTACTGTACATTTCAGGGCTGCTCAAGGACCAACCACCATTAGTCTGTGGGCCAGATCTGGCATGTGGGCTGCCTACTGTACATTTCAGAGCTGCTCAAGGACCAAGCACCATTAGTCTGTGGGCCAGATCTGGCATGTGGGCTGCCTACTGTACATTTCAGAGCTGCTCAAGGACCAACCACCATTAGTCTGTGGGCCAGATCTGGCATGCAGGCTGCCTACTGTACATTTCAGAGCTGCTCAAGGACCAAGCACCATTAGTCTGTGGGCCAGATCTGGCATGCAGGCTGCCTACTGTACATTTCAGAGCTGCTCAAGGACCAAGCACCATTAGTCTGTGGGCCAGATCTGGCATGTGGGCTGCCTACTGTACATTTCAGAGCTGCTCAAGGACCAAGCACCATTAGTCTGTAGGCCAGATCTGGCATGCGGGCTGCCTACTGTACATTTCAGAGCTGCTCAAGGACCAAGCACCATTAGTCTGGGGGCCAGATCTGGCATGCGGGCTGCCTACTGTAGATTTCAGAGCTCAAGGACCAACCACCATAAGTCTGCAGGCTACACCTGGCCCGCAGGCCGCCTAGTAAGAATACCTGATGTAGGTGATATATTGAACATTCCCTGAAATCCTTCTTGGAGGACAGTGGTTAAATGGCATAGTATTGCATATAGGGTCTATACAATTTTGTATCCTAACACTAACCTGCAGCAGACAAATTCTTTTTTCTTATCTCCATTTTGGCTTCCATTCTTTCGGCAGCTTCTACTGATATCTCATTGGCATGTTTCTGTCAAATAATTACATAAATTCAACATATTACTATCACAAGCATACCTACGATTGGGGGACCACAGGGGGTGGAGTGACTCCTAATAGAATGCACTGTCCATACCCCTGATTATGGTAAGTAATCTGACAAAAATGCCTTTTTTTTTACATAAAACGGTTGTTGCGCAATCAAACATATATCTTCGAATCAGATTTGGGAATTTAAAGCCACTGCAAAATAATCACCCAAACTAACTCATTACACCCATCCACACACAAATGAAATGTAGTTTTGTATACAATAATATTTATCTTCTTTTTTGTCCTAAACTTATATATGATATACATTTGAGAGTACAATGTTCTATATTCAACTCACAAAAGAAAGAACAAGCTACCTTGGAAAATTCAATAGAATTTAATAAAGACAACAATTTTGTGAGCTCTATTTGATACATCAACGGATGAGTGTAATATAGTTGTATGTGCCACTTTGGGCAATATTAAGTTATTAATGGATTTTAAAAATATCTATAGGTAAAGACACAAACTTGAAGCTAATTTATAAGTCTTAGAAACAATAATCAAATTTCAATAAAATAATCAAAAAGTTAAAAAAACATTACATATTTAAAGTTAATCAATTGAAAAAAAACAAAAAACATTTTCCTATATAATGACTAAAATAGTTAAACAATTAAGACTAATATATTGCACACACCCAGCAACTTCTGATGTTACATAATTCTAAAACATGATCCTATGAACTTGATACACTGCCTAATTACATGTATCTAATTAACATACCTCCTCTTCCTCTTTTTGCCTGGCTGCCTCCTCTTCTAGTCGCTTCTGTAAAAGTGAGGATTTGAAATAATTAGTCCAACATTATTCAAAATCATCTCTAGATGATACTATCCATGTTACAAATAACACAATAAAATGATGTTCACATGAAATAAGTGATTCATAAATATGCAGTACCATATTTGGCCTAATTAGCGCCATCCCCTAATAAACACCTCTGTGAACTTGTCTGCATTCCCCCTGTTTAAATGTTCCCTTTGAGTTCACTTTTAGCATGTACATTTTGTAACTGGGTAGAAAATTGATTACTAAATCAAAGGGAAACCACCTTCATATTGAGTTTCAATGCTTGTGACATATTTTGTTTACATGTATAGTTCTTATTTCTATAATTGTGAACAAATTGCTTTGCAGACAAAATGTTCATTTTCACTTTCAAAACATGCAAGTATGAAATAAGTACCCATAAGAAATGACTGCGGGCATTATTAGGTTGAGTACACTCAGTGTGTACAGTATTCCTAAGAAATGCACACTCAAGTGGCACAAAGTGATATAAACACAGAATTTCTTGTACATGATGTAAATATTTTTCTTAAATCACTTACCTGCTCTTCCTCCTGCCTCTTTCTTTCCTCCTCCGCTTTTCGTTCTTCTTCCTGTTTCCTTTCTTCTTCCTCCTTCAGCTTTCTTTCTTCTTCTTTCCTCTTCTTTTCTTCTTCCCTTTTCTTTCTTTCCTCCTCCATCATTTTTCTATCCTCCTCTCTTTTCTTCCTCCTATCTTCTTCTTTCTTTCTTCTTTCTGCTTCTTCTTGTTCCCTTTCCTCTCTGGTCCTGCCTTTCCTGGTTTCTTGGCTTGGCGGAGTTGACCTTCTGCTGTCACGTCTATCATCTCTACTTTTGCTGAAATCAAAAGCAATATGGAATACCGTAAAACCTCGTCTACAAGCATATAGAGTGCTTTTGATGAAAGCTACATTAATCCAGGTGCCATTATGGAGTTGAGCAAACAAATCATGGATCCAAGCACATACAAACAAGTATTATTCTAAGATCAATCTATTGTATTGGCATATTTACGCTTGGTTTGAATTAATTTAGCTTTCATAGAAAACACTATGAATCCGATTTTTTACAAGAAACAAAACTGGTTGAACAGCAATAACTTACATAAGAAATTCACCATGGATAATCCAATAGCTTTTTCCCATGCAATGAATGAAAGGTGATACAAGATTTAGAGTTAGGGCTCAATTCTACCACTGCATATTTTTCCATTCAAGTTCTATCAATTCATACGAATTTCATATTTGTTTTAAACCTATTACAGTAGACGTAAAATTTTGTTGAAGTGGACCAATATTGAAAAGGTATATGCAAAAAGTAGTCTACAGTATGTTCGTAAAATGCTGATGATATCAAAATCCACTTACCTCTTATCAGTTGATCTTTCTGCTTCCTTTGGTCTCCTTTGTCTCTCTGCTGATCTTTCCCTCTTCCATCTTGCCCTCTATCTCGATCTCTGTCTTGGTCTCTATCTCGATCCTTGTCCCTGTCTCGATTTCTGTCCCGATCTCTATCTCGATCCCTGTCTCTATCTCTATTCTTGTCTTTTTCCCTGTCTTTATCTCTGTCCCGATCCCTGTCCCTGTCTCTATCTTTATCTCTTCTTTCTTCTACTCTATTCCTCCTGTCATCCCGCACATTTGCCTCACTTCCTTTTGTACTTTCTGTCCTCTCACTTCCTTTTGTACTATCTGTTCTTCCCCCTTTTGGCTCTTCAACATTGCCACTTCTCCTGTTGGTACGATTGGCATTCCTCTGTGCTGAATAGGACTTGCTTGGTCTAGTATCCTTCACATCCCGATTATCCTTAGTATCTGTGACAATACTTTGTTTGCTCTCCGTGGATGAGCCTTTATTGCTAGATAGAGTCTTATCAAGTTCTTTTGTCTCAGATTTTTTGTCATTAACCGAATCAATTTTCGACTTGGTAATGGAATCTGAAGCTTTTGTGTCTGGTTTCTGTTCACCTGTAGTCTCAGTTTTCTGCACTGTCTTGGTAATGGAATCTGAAGCTTTTGTGTCTGCTTTCTGTTCATCCACAGCATCAGTTTTCTGTTCTGACTTGGTATCAGCATCTGAAGTTTTTGTGTCTGATGTTTGTTCATCTGCTGTAGCAGTTTTCTGTACTGACTTGGTATCCGACTTAATAATAGCATCTGAAGCTTTAGTGTCTGATTTCTGTTCATCTGCAGCATCAGTTTTCAGCACCGACATTGTATCAGATTCGGAGGCATTTGTGTCTGATTTTTGTTCATCCACATTCACAGTTGTCTTCACTGACTTGGTATCAGGTCTATCTGCAGCTGATGATTTTGTGTCTGATTTTTGTTCATCTACTGTCTCAGTTTTTGGCACTGACTTGGTATCGTGACTAACAGATTCGGAAGCTTTTGTGCCTGGCTTCTGTTCATCTACATTCGTAGTTTTCGGCACTGACTTGGTATTGTGACTATCGGATTCTGAAGCTTTTACGTCTGATTTCTGATCTACAGTCTCAGTTTTCTGCACTGACTTTGTATCATGACTATCTGCATCTGATACTTTTGTTTCAGATTTCTGTTCATCTACAGTCTCAGTTTTCTGCACTGACTTTGCATTGTGACTATCTGCATCTGAAGCTTTTGTGTCTAATTTGTGTTCACCTACAGTATTTGTTTTCAGCGCTGACTTGGTATCTTGACTATCTGCATCTGACGCTTTTGTTTCATCAACAGTCTCAGTTTTCGGCATTACCTTGGTGGTATCAGTATCCAATACATCCGATTTATTTTCTGCTTCTTTGCTCCTTACTGGCTCCTCCTCATCTTTGCTACTTTTGTTTTCACCACTCTCTCTGTCTTTTTCCTCTCTGGCACCCTTAGCATTGTTATTGACATTTACTGATTCCTTTTCTTTCTCTGATTGAGAATCTTTATGTTCATCTTTCGTTTTCATTTCTTCACTTTGGACATTTGACAGCTGATCAACTTGTTCAACTGCAGCTGTCACTTCATGAGATTTTTCTTCCACATTTGATTTAATTTTATCATCTTCTTTGAGACCAGATTCAGGTATTTTATTTGTTTCTTCAATAACTTCCGGTTCTGCTTCCTTTTCTCTACACTTTTCTTCACCCCTACTATCTGTTTTATCATCATTCTTCATTGCTTCTGTTGACTCTACAGTCACTGCTGCTGGAGTTTCCTTCATATTCTTCTCTGACTGATTTTCCTGTTTGTTTATTTCATACAACTCATCAGTGTCTGGATGTTGTGTTATATTAGTATCTTTTCTTTCTACTGATTCTGGAATAGATGATTGTTCTTCTTTGACTATTTCAGTTACCTTTACATGGATAGCAGTAGTTTCTTCTATTTTGCTATTTACATCTTTCACACACTTGGTTGTTCCGACAAGATTCTGATCTTCACTTTGCAAATATGAGTCTTCTTTTGTAGGCTCAGCAGATCTTGAAGCATCCAAAGTCTCAGATATGACTACATTTGAGTCATTCTTAGGAGACACTTGCTGATTATCAGCAGATCCCTCAGCAGCATTGTCTGCATCTCTACACACTTCCGTTCGACTTGATCCTGACACAGGCTCTACAGACATCTTTGACAATCCATCAACAACTGAAATATCTTTTGAAGCAATTTGTTTTTCATGTTCAGCAGGAAGAATTGTTTCACTAGTGGATTTGTCATCAACTTGTTTTTCTGAAGCAGCTTCAACTACTGCACTAGCAAGGGAGTCTGCAGACTTTAGATTACCAGGATCAACGCTAAGCTCTTTGACATCATTAGACACACTTACAGTCTTTTCTTCTTTTGCGGAATCTGTTAAACTTACACACTCTGCAGTTTCTGACTTAGCTTTGTCTTCAGGTTTATCAATTTTTACTTCACTTTCACTTTGTTCTTCTTCACCAGCTTTTACTTTAACATCTTCACCAGAGACTACCTCCATCACTGGCACCTCTTCTTGGTCTACTTTGGCCTCAGATTCTTCCATTATACCTGTTGATGGCTACCAGTACATATGACATGCAAGTTGTACTCAAATCATTTTGCTTTTTTTAATTACTGAGTTGATCTGAAGAAAAAAAAACACACAAAAAAACCAATTATTATTGTTAATTATTATTCTTTGGCATCAACAGATCTAGAAGTACATGTACAGTGCAATTGATTGAAGATGGCGGTTCTCGAATCCCGAACCACAAGTCTTGTCTGCTTTCGCAAATGCATGCTTTCACAATTATTGGCTTCATTAAGCTTCAGTACAACTACATGTGACCCAAGACCCTGTCGTAACTGTGTAATCCAATAGGAAAATTTTGAACCCCAGAACCCCAATCAGTAGAAACCAGTAGGCTACAGCAGGCTTCCCGTTAGTATGCGTCATTGCGTCCAGACGCGTATTTTACAAAATTGGACGCAAGTTTAAGATGGCAGATCTAGTATTTTGTGTCCATGCATGATGTCACATGCATGGGGACGCAGACAAAACTTAGAAATTTAATCATTAATTGATGATAAAAATAAGAAATTTCTATTATTTTTAAAATAATAAAAGCCCCAATATTTTGACCAGCCTGCTAAGAATTGAAATAAATTCTGCAATATTTGTAAATGTAACGTCAGGAAATCTTGCACTTTTGCATGCTTTCCGTAATGATCAATGATTTGATAGGGAAGTCCCACCTGATGAAATTTTGTTTACTATCCTGCTGGACTGCGACAATGTGCGCTTAATGTTTATTTAATATTTTAATAATATCACAACCTGACAATATTCAGTTTTTAATGTTTTAAGTTTTTTTCTCATAATCTAGATGTTTCCTTTATTAAGGGGTACTACACCCCTGCCCAATTTTATCCCTAGTTTAGCATTTTTCTCAACGATTATATGCATTGCCGACGAGATATGTATATTATAGGGGAAAGGACTACAACTACTCTGAGACTAGTACTAGTCTCAGAACTACTGCACTGGAAATTTTATTTCAACACAGACAACAGTTTTGGAGTTATAGTCAAAAATGAGGGAAAACCAATATTTGATCAATAAGTAGGTATATGCCAGGTGAATTTAAATTTGCCATCAAACTGCATCATTTTATATATCAAATTAAAGTATCAAATTGAATAAAGAAAGCCAAAACTGAAAACCTTTTTGTCATAGCACTTTCCGTGGCAAAGTTACATCTTTTCAAAGAACGACTTTCATCAAAAAGATTCTGCTGGCAAAATTCCCCAAAACAGCATTACGGGGGTGTTTCTAGATCTTAGTCTCATGATGATAGCAGCTTTTTTTAATGGAACTGCTATCAAAATCCCTCTAAAATTCCATGTGTGAGTGTCTCATCACCATAAAAAATCATATATTTGGGTCAAGTGAAGTATAGAAAACATATTTATGTAGGTTTCCTTGACCGACCTGTTCTTGAAAAAAAAATTGAAATTTCTATGTAAATATGTAATTATGTATTGTGTTTGGTCCCCGGTCTAGCGAATTTCGCTGACTAGCAAATGTGTTAATTAAAGGTTTGCCTGGCATACCTACAATGTAACAGGATTTCCCCCCTATGTTCTGCGGCTACATCAAGGTATTTCTGTTGTGTACAACCTCTGCTCATGTACGGTACTTAAGTTGTTTTTGTAAAGTTTTGCATTGTATTCAGCGCGTACTGGTAACGTTAATCAGGAAGCGGCTTCGCCTTTGTGAAGATTTAGCAATCGCGGACGCTGATTGGTTGAAAGTCAGCTGATCAAGATTTTAGCGTGGTTTCGGCGTGCGAGATCTGAAAAGTTCTCAGACTGATTCAGGACGACCAACAGACCGATCCGTGATGTGAGACTGATTCAGGACGACCAGGAGACCGATTTGTGATGTGAGACTGACGACGACTGTGTGTGGACTGTGTTACGTGATGGATAGGCGAGTAGAGAGCGATGAGAGAAGACAATTTCGACAAATGGACAGAAATATTACTTTTGTGTGTTTTTCTGGAGGAGTAAGACGAGAGTTTGGAAGAGATGGAGGTTACCGTGACTATATTTTTGTGTGTAAAAGACCGAGCAAAATTGACAGCAGCGAATGGACGATACAAATTTATTAAGTTTGACGAGTTGTAATTGTGACGACATTTTTACTTCCTAGTATGCTGAGAAATGGAGAAAGATTCACATTTTTCCTTTATATTTGAGTGGATATTATTGCCTAGATTGGAGTATATCTTCAATGGGGTTTTGGCAGCTCATGACGTACGCAATGGACATGGTATTTTAACGATGATTCAAGTGATTAGCAATTAGCGAAGACGCCATTTTCTGCATCGCATATTTCTGTAATGGACATTTCGCAATTAAAAAGCTGGCCAGCAAAATGTCGTATTTATTAATTTCTTCGAAAGTGCACTCCGCGACAACGGCAGACAAGCAAGATCGACAGGCGACAACATTGGACATTGTGTGTATATTTTTAATGTGAGTTGTGATTTCATGATTTTGATAATGTATATCTAAATGTAAACAAACAATTTGTGCTTCTTGAGGGGGGATGAGTAAAACAAATGTTTGCCAAATTGGGATGTGTTTTGAGAAAGTTTTGGGTTGTAGGCCTATTTGTTTTGGACATTGTTTTGAGAGTCAAAATATTTGAAATTGGGTCAAAGTTCAAGTTCAGGTCATTGTTTAGCAGGGATTCGGACAAAACCTTGTGGAAAGTAAATTGGGTTAAAATATTATGTTTTTGCAGAACAAGCAGCACAGATGATTGCAAATTGTCATGACATTTTGTGTACAGAAAGTCAAACTTTGTGTAAATAGAGATTTGAAGCTTTTATCATGTTGATTGACATTTTGTAGCAAAGGTATGGTGCGCCAAAAGCGTCATAATTGCGATTGTGAGCATGGTTCAGATATTGTGCACTTTGCGTAAAAGTAGACCAGGTTAAAATAATGTGTGACTTTAAATAACATGTAGTTGCATAATTTACCAGATTTGTGCATGCTGATTGCATAATCATATTTTTGGTTTAGGCTAAATGCTCTGTGTATATTAAAGTATGTAGTGCACCATTTGATTCAAGATTTGCATAATCTATCAGTGTACATGTATATATTGGATATGTGATGGTGTCATATTTTAGGCCTTCCCTTACCTTAACTGGTTGTGGTGGAGTCTTTTGTGCTCATGGGTCTCTCTTACTTTAATTAGTTGGATAGTATAGTAAATTTGTTAACTTCAGGTCTTCTTGCTTTCACTAGCTGGTAGTTGCCTTTAAGCCCAGTAAAGCACCCCTTAATATCCAATTGTATTTCTGTGTGCATTTTGTGAATTAAAGTCCTTGGTTTATGTAAAATGCTCAAGTTGTGAAATGTATAGTAAGCTGTTTTTTATCAAGATGTGTATTTCTAAACAAAGTATGGCAAGCCATTGTTCACAAAATTAGCACTGAAATTGATGATTGGTGTGTGATAAAAATAGATTATTTTACATTATGTAATAAGTGACGCAGTTATTGTTGAAATTTGTGTGTGTTGAAATCTGTCAAGTTGAGTATTGGATAAAATTACACGGGATTTGTGTACCAACTCAAAAATGTGTGTTGATGAGTAAACAGGTTGTATTTCATTAAAGACACGCAGAAGGTAGAAGAAACCCGAAGTAGAGATACTAGTGACACTGATGAGTGGCTACGGCGTATTACTGCTATACCGGAAGTTTCACTGACTTCTGTTTAAGGCTATGCAGACTCCTCGTGCACTTTGAAGTCTGTGGTGGCCCTAATGTGTCATTGTAAAAAAAAGCTTGTTTTTATATAAAAAGATTGTCTTTCAAGTGGAAATCTGCGCAGTGGTGCAGAATGTGTTGATATGTGGCTCCCAGCATCAACTCCCGAAGGTTGTGTGCAACAAAGATTTCCATGAGCACATTCGTTAAATGTGTTCAGTGTGTAGGTGTAATATGGTTTCAAAAATAATGCTTGCAGTGTGCATTCATAATGTCATTTTTGTGAAATAATTGTAAAACGTAATAATAATGTTGGCAATTGCGCTTTTGCGGTTTATGCATTTAAGAGTTGCAGATTAGGCGAGTTGTGAGAGAGCTTTTGTGAGAGTTTAGGGTCGCGAAGGTTTAAGGTTCTTAAATTGCGAGTTAACATTTGTGTACAATGTTAGAGTCGTGTATTGCTCAGGATTGTGTGAGATTAAAATAGTTGGAGAATCGGCGAGTTCATGGTAAAAAGGTGCTCAGGTGATACCAGTAGAAAGAAATAGTGTACATTGTATGTACAGTTGTAAGAGACATTTGGATTCAGGAGTAAGGTAAAAGTCAATTGTGTGAGGTTTGGCATTTGAAATAGTTTGTGCATGAAATTAATAGTGCAATGACCTTTGTTTATGTTAGAGACTGACCGATCAGATCGATAGCTTCTGAATCGGACAGATTATTAGCTTATTGGTAGTGATATGCATCGGCCGATTTTTCCTTCATCCGCCGATGTAATGCACCGATCACCCAATATCATGAAAGTAATTGTTGAAGCAAGTATTCATTTATTGGTATATTTCTTTGAATTAGACTAGTTAAATGAAGCGAAATTTAGCAAAAGAACAAGCTTTGTAGGCGATAAACCTATAATCATACCGTGATTCAGGCACGCAGCTGAGATAATCAGGTAATTCCCCGCATGCACATGTACGTACGCCGTACGGCCAACAGATGAATATGTACAACTGTAGTTCTTACTTCCGGTTCCGGGTTACACACGTGCGTGTCAGATTGGAGAGAGCTACGGGCCGTGTGCAAAACTCAATACTGACTTGAACGTAAACACAACATTAAAATGGGGCGATCGAATGATTCGACGGACTCGGATATCAGGGGGAAAAGGTAAATTGAACTTAGAATAATCATGGTCAAATTAAGTATTGTAAATGAGCATGGGAGTGTATTTTTGTGCTCAGAGCATACATAATTATGGTAATACTTTGCGTACAAGTACCCTTTCAACATACGGGTGAAATTTACTCATGGCGATGGCAGCCATTGTTTACAATTGGGGAATTGGTAATCGGTGATCGGTGAGCGAATCGGCAGATCAAAGAGGGAATTGATCGGCCAATCGGCCGATTCAGATAAGGACCTGACCGGTCAGACACTAGTTTATGTATTTACATGGAAAGATATTTTGATGAACCTAAAAAAAAGTACCAATTGTATTTACATGGAAAAGTACTTTGATGAATCTAAAAAAAGGTACCATGTATTGTAACTTGTCATTGTTGAACCTTATAAAAAGTATTCTTTGTTTATGTAAATTGTGAAACCTTATGTAAAATGATGAAATGTGTCATAAAATAAAGTATGGCAGGCCATTTGTGTCATAACATAGATAATAAAAACACACTGTTGCTATAGGCAAAATAACCAATTCTCGATCATGAGAGGATGAACCTTCTGCGTCAGCGTACGTTTCATAGAATAACACGATCGCGCCTTGACCTAGTTCCAGTAACTGTAACCATACTCTCTATGGTTACAGTGCTCTCTATTAATATCTATTCCACAAATAAGAAACATCACAATATGTGGGCTCATTTTGGGCTCCAAGGTCTCAAGGATGTAGCCGAGGAACTCTCTCAAGGACAGTTTTGGCCTGCATGGATGATTTTAATCCCATTGTACCAGAGTTTGGGCGTACATGGATGATTTTAATCCAACATTGTACTAGTAACATACCAAAGTTGAGATAATTGATCTACATTGATCTCATCGTTTGGGTGGGTTCAACATTCCCCAAGTTGGCAAAACCTGCAATCTTCATGCAGTAATTTACTTAGTGCAAAAGTGGTCAAAATATTGCTCTGCAGAATTGCTCTATTTTCATGATTTGGATTTATCATATTGAGCAGCATTCTCCTTGTGATGTTTCTGCACTGTGTAGAGAGGGTCTACAGTGCATCCCTATGTACCGCTGCAAGACTTCAGGTCCGTAGATGTCATTTATGTTTATGATAAAGACTGAAGTCTTGCTGGCAAGACTAGCCTTGACCTTGACCTTGCCTAGCAACGATCATGTGATTGGTCAATTCTCAAAAGCTGTGTTTGCGCCGCAAGCGCCGGTCTTTGCGTAGTATGCTCGACGCAAATATTTGCGCGTACCAAGTTTGCTCTCATGATCGAGAATTTAATATTTTGCCTATAATTGTTAAAATTAAACAGTTGTGCATTGTAAAATCAAATCATTTCTTTCAGCCAGGTATGGTAAGCCATTTGTGACAAACTGTTATTCATGTAGTAGATTAAGATGCATTTTGTAGAGTAAGAACTTTCAATAAAACTTGTTAACAAATAATAATATTCATTGTTTATTGTCTTTATAAGCCTGACCGGGATTCCTTTGACGGATACCTCGGTGTGTTCTGCCAGAATTCCGTTCTGCCACACCAACTTACCCTGATGGTGGCAATATTTCTGTTCGCATAAATCTGCGCTTTTAGAAACCAGCCTTCGCTACTTTTATTTTTCCCCTAAAAGGAGGGGTGGCGGCGGCGCTGCTCCAAAAATTGTGGCAAATCTGCTCGGCCATCAAAACAAATAAGGTTAGACAGCACCCACCCTGTTCCTTTCACAATAACATGAATAAGTCAATAACTACTTGTAGGTATGCTAGGTGAATTCAAATTTGCCATCAAACATATCAAATTAAAGCCCTTGACTGAGTAAACAAAGCCAAAACTGAAAACCTTTTTTTCATAGCACTTTCCGTAGCAAAGTTACATCTTGTCAAAGATTGACTTTCATCAAACAGATTCAGCTAGCAAAATTCTCCAAAACGGCATTTCGGGGTGTTTCTAGATCTTAGTCTCATTATGATAGCAGCTTTTTTTAATGGAACTGCTATCAAAATCCTCTAAAATTCCACCTCGGTGACTTATCACCATAAAAAATCATGTATTTGGGTCAAGTGAAGTATAGAAAACATCTTTATGTAGGTTTCCTTCTTCGGCCAGTTGTTTTAAATTTCTGTGTAAAAATGCATTGACATTGTCGGCGAATTTGGCTGACTAGCAAATGTGTTAACTAAGGTTTGCCTGGGATACCTACTACTTGCCTTGTCCTTGAGTCGACCTCAAAACCAGTGATATTTTTCGTATTTTATGCATGAACAAACAGGGGATAACTAATAATATGCCAACCTTGGCTTGGAGAATGCATCAATTTGCCCGGAAATACATGACATGTACTGGAAACATGACTGACTGGCATATTGTATTGTATTGTATTGTATTTGGGAAATCCCGCCTATTTTCAGGCGCACCACTGAGTAAGCAGTGTACTTTTTAACATCTATCTATAACACCATTTCACAACATTACTATTAACACATCTAATCTACTACAGTCACTGTATTCACAACTACTACTGCCCTGGGACCTAGGGAGGGTGCAGGTAACAAGCCGGGATGATCCCCTACTCTTTTCGATAAGGCCTGCAACTTTTTACGTGCTCAGGTTTGACTCGTCTGACACACGGAACCGCCATTTTATGTGACCATTCAACCACGAGGCGCTGGGCACCCACCGTGTACACCTGCACATTCTACACGGTGGATGGGAGCGAGGAGAAATATCACAATTATATTCTACTAGACTGAAAGAGCTTATGATTATGATATTTCCGACCTATTGGAACTATTTAGAGTGAGCAACAAGGATCGGGCAGGATGGGGTTTCGAACCACGGACCCCTCGCTCAACTCTCCCTAATGGTCCAGCGCCTTAGACCACTAGGCCACCTCGCCCTGCCAATATTGTATTTGGCAACCTTGTCCCTTTTTGCCTTTCCGGATTTTGAGGTAAGCTTAAATTTTTTTCCGAGTCTGCGGGTTGCATTTTACATCAAATTACGACACTGATAGTTATATTATGGATTAAGATTTCTCACCAGAAGTTCACGGATCGGTTAAATACGTCTGTCATAGTTTTATTAACATCAAAACAAATCAAATTGCAGCACAACATTTCATGATTTATCCGATCGAGATCGTCGAACGCACAGAAATGTTTACGATAGGTCAGAGGTCAGCTGCAGGTCAGGTCAAACGGAAACAGCTGACTGCTCCTGATGGCGCGGGAAATGTGATCGATGTTTTTGTTGACAAAAATTCTCCCTGATGGGCTGCAGCTGAAAACATTTAATAAATTGCTAATCATCAAAGACTGTTGAACTGTACTTTTGTGGTAAGTCCTGAAGTAGATTAAACTTTTCTTAAGCTTGTCAACTTGTGAATTTGTGTTGCATTTTACTGCATTTATGATAGTTCACTAGACTCGCTTGCCAGTCCTATATACGCCGTACCTATGTATATTGAGGACTGGCTTACGCCATTTTGGATGTCAATGGGAAATACACACTTAACGATTTGCGCCGGTTAGAAACTTGAAAAAAAATCTTTAAAATTTCATCAATGTATATAAAAGTGGTACCAACCGTATTGTGCTTGCTAATTTAAGACTCGGTTGAAACAAAATTAAGGATCGATAGCATTTTAGTGTCCAAAAGGCAAAATTATCGTCAAAGTTCTGCGAAATCGGCACCCTTTACGAAGGGTTCAGAATTCGAATCGGGAACGAAAATATCCGATCTTTGCGATCAAAAACACAAAATTACAAATTTAAAAAATACTATTGGCAAAAGACATTATTACCAAACAATACAGAATAGAATATTTGACATCATTTTCTCAAAATATTGAAAAAATTTGCTCACTAGACATCGAAAAAGTACGCAATCCAATTCCCGTTCAAACGCGTGGGATAAAATGATGGAGTATTTATTACAATTTCAAGCATAGAAGTTTAGGTAAGAAGTACAAGAAGCTGTGTAATTAATATTATGACAAACATGCAACTATTTTTAAAGCTACAGGAGCCTTGTATAATTTATTAGTGCAAACTCTAATTGAAACCATGCAATTGCGTTGCACTAGCTTTTTGTATACACTTCGTCCCATACCATTGTGCAGAGCTACTACGGTATGGGTTCCTCGTACTAACTGAAGACACCCTATGGCACCTTCTACAACTTGAGAACAAGTCCTCAAATGTTCGAAATTTGTAGAACTACAACTGATGGTAGACTTGCAAGTGAAGTAGCATTCTAGCTTTCTGGTGGAGAAGAATGGAACATAACATTTTGAGAGCGTACACCAGTGACTAGTACAAGGAACTTATACGATGTCCTCATTCACAAACTGATCGTCTAGTCCTAGTACAAGGAACTTATACGATGTCCTCATTCACAAATTGATACTATCTGTCCATCGTATAAGACTGTTACCGTACGGCAATGTGGTGAATTAATATTACACAGTCAAGAATAGGCTCCATCATTTTTTTATTATGATCCCTCCCGGTCTCCCGAAACATCAAAACATCAAAAGCGTTGCACTTATACTTACTTAAGACTGTCCTTTTTCACATAACGCAGACAAAGTAGGGCCAACTTGCCTAGAAATGGTCAAATTTTGGCAAGAAATATCTCTGTGTAATCCTATGTAAGTCCCATATCGACCGGGAATTGGGGATCGTTAAAACGTCAACAAATTTCAAAACACAGAAAGCAGTAAACTTAATGGCGAGCGGTCTGAATTTTGAGCCATAAAAGTTTTAATACGTGGTGAACTACACCAGTGACCAGATACAGGGCGTCTCTGCGAATGCGAGGCGTCTCACCCGAAACACATTCGCCCCAAAAGGTTCGCCCAATACACAATACATACCACGACCAGTACGCCCCAATTGACTCACTGTGTAACGTTGCCGTAGTGTGCGTGCGACCAATGCCAATCAATACGATCAATTATAACAGTTTCATCACGGAGATCATTTGTAGCCTTGTAGGCTCAAATAGAATACGCAATTTCTCGCTGTGAAACTCGCTCTTTAGTGCTTTTCTCGCTAATTTTCTACCACGGAAATCTAATGCTGTGCCGGGAAACAGGCCACTTCGTATGTATACCTCTTCACTTCCGTTACCGCCCATTCAGTACACACACGCAATTAACCTACACCCCGTGCACTTTATACAGCGGGTATTGGGGTAATGTGTTTACGTTTCCTGATCAATTGCTTGAAGCCCGCCGTGTATTATTATGTATTTCTGACGGGCTGAAGATTGGTACTCGTAACAAAACCATAATGCATGATGATACATCCGTATTGCAAAATAAATTTTTGATGTCACACTATATTAGCTTATATTTTCATTAACAATAATTAATTTAAGGGTGTACTACACCTGCCCAATTTGTGCCTATTTTTGCATTTTTCTCAAAAATTATAGCGCATTAGGGGACAAGTAAGATATGTATATTATAGGGGCAGGACTACAACTACTGCAATGGAAATTTTATTTCAGCACAGACAACAGTTGTGGAGTTACAGTCAAAAATGAGGAAAACCAATTTTGATCAATAAATCAATAACTACTTGCTTTGAGTTGCTGAATTTTCATTACAGTAGTTGTAGTCCTTGCCCTTATAATATACATATCTTACTTGTCACCAATGTGCTATAATTTTTGAGAAAAATGCAAAAATAGGCACAAAATTGGCCAGGGGTGTAGTACCCCCTTAATACATGTGTATGTCTGAAATTTAGGCCTTGATTACCGATATGTATTTTTTATTAAATATTAAATCCTTTAACTTTATTTTAAATAATAGTTATGTTTTCACGAACAAAGGATATATCTTATTTTACAACTTATGTTAACTTCATACTTTGTATAATAATAATTAGTAGTGTTAAAACATGTAAATTACATGATGAAAGTCTGCCCATGGCCCATCAGAATAATCAGTTTAGTGGGCACAATGAACACACACAAAATTTGGTCTCAGACTCATAGTCTATGTCGTTTTCAAGAAATGGCCCGGACCCCCCCCTTTTTTTTGGTACTCTCAAGTGTCATTGGTGATTTTTACCAACTTTGGTAGCTCATAACTTCCTGTTCTGAACAGATATAAAGCTGCAAAGTTGCATTCTAGCTATAAACCTTATGTCATATTTACAGAATCTTGGCTCTAAATTTCAGATATCTGCTTTCCTTTTTAAGTTATGAGCACTCAAAGTTGGTAATTTATTCAACCGCAAGTGTGATTTTGCGGGTCATTTTGGGGGTCCCCTGGTGCCAAAAATATGTGATCATGGCTCAAATGTCACAGATACATGTACATTGTCTATGGGAATTTTTTTGGGTACATATCTGAGCCCACAAGCCAGTTTGAGCTAATCAAACCATTAATGGAAGAATGGGCGGCGTCCGAAGTTGTGTTCGGGTGAAAACTTGTTGGAGAATGGAGACCCCCTCTTTCTGACTAATGGTTGACCAAGGGTCACAGGGGTCAAAACATGAATTCAGCAGGAATGATCCTATATGACATGCTAAACATTTCAAAAATGGTTATGACTCCAAAAGTCAAAGTTTAGGGGTTCAGATCTATAGCTAGATTTAGTCTAATTTGTTTCGTAATTTTCATGCTACAGAATAATTGTTTGTAACATCTCAGCGCTACATCAAGATGTCCGATTTTGAAGATGACTTGGACATTCTCACTTCACTTATGGATGATGAAGATGATGAAGAAGAGAAGCTAAGAAAGAAGATCAAGAGCAGGCCTCCAACTGCTGTTTTTGAAAGACGCTACACAAAAAATCCAGGTACCTCTAAAGGAACTGAACCAACAGAGGGAAATGATGGTCCCCTTGAATCAACAAAGGCTAAGTCAGCTGAGGAATCGCCAGCGAAACCAGAAGCATCCATAGAAGACATGCCCGGTAAGTTGCAATGAAAGTGACATTAACTAATTATGATCTATTAGGTTTCTTTTGTTTCACATTCAAGAAGCAGGAAATCAAATCTCACAGTAAATCTCACGGAACAAATTTGCAAAGATCAATTTTGAATCTTCCTAAACTTTGAAGTGTACTCAAAACTATAAAACGAAAATCTGTTGATTATCAAATTTGTTTTGGAGAATCAAATTTGATGATTCTTTCAGAGTATGATCAGAACCATAATCAACCATTGTAATGTAAGGATTTAAAATGAAATAATGGCTCGCAGGACAACTGAAGATTCACAGGATTGTTTTGTATGTGGCACTGCAAGTACTTTATGATTGTCATGCTAAATATTTTTTAAATACTAGAATCATAACTTTTTACAGATCCACAACACAACTTACAAGGCCCCAACACATGCCCACCTACGTAACAATTTGTAGAAAGTTTTACATTGATTTCATTTCAATGATCACTATCTGGACTCTTCCCTATAATTTTGTTTGCAGAGTTTGATGATGAAGAAGATAATGATGACCTGACAGCTCTTCTGGAGGCTGAACAAGCAGAAGAATTTACATCTCAGCAAGGTAAGACATAAGTATAGGTAGAGTCAGAATTTCAGTCAGTCAGCTTTGTTTTCATTGATGTTTTCAAAGTCTACATGTATGTAGATAATTAAATGGGTATCTCATGTAGGCTATAAAAAAAAAGCTATGTCTAGAAGTGCCTGTGTGCATTCGTTTTTCTTAGTGCATCCATTTTAGCTGAAAAGTCATTTTTATTTCCTTTTTAGTTTTTGCTATAACATGATAAAATCAATAAATTCTAAGAAATATTTTAAAGAAAATATACTTGATTTGATTATAGGGGTATAAAACTATTGATATTTTATACTTCAATTGTGTAAATGAACCACAATTTTATGCTGTGTACTTTAGAATACTCACAAATGACATCTTAATTTTTTTTTTTTGCATTTCGCATTTGCTTTTGAAACTGCCAAGTTCTTTGAGACATTAATGTTTTTTGTGCAAGAAATTAGGCATGAAATTTGTTTATGGAGACAATATAAAGTCTGAAAATTCCAAGTTCAGTTTTCTCAAGGGTGCCCCATGCAGCAGTAGGGAACTATATACAATTTACGGATTTTCTCATATTATATGTTAGAAAACTTGTGTTGTTTGTGTATTTGTGACGTTTTATAATGCAAAATATTTTGTAATACTATGGTCCAAAGGCCTGAATGTATTTAATAATAAAATTTGACTTGAACTTGAAATGTAAATCTTCATTGTTTGTAAATTGTATTCTTTGTTTGCATAGGAGCTAGTCAACTCAGTACTGCAGCATCAACATCTAGCACACCATCCACATCTCGTGCAAGAAACAAACCACCATCTCAATCAACCAAAGTAAAGACTGAAGATGACACTGATGATGATATGAACACATCTTCAGGGAAAAGTGATGAAGAAAAGAGCAAAGAAGAACTGCTAGGTATGTCATAATTATTCTGTTTGTTTGACTTGATGAGTAAGTCTTTTACATATGAAATTACACTAAATTTGCATAAACAGTAATAATTTGGTCATAAATCAATGTGAAATGCACAATTTTTGACTTTCACCATTTGGAGGGGGCTCTGAATTAATTGATTTATATGGCTATACAAACAGTGTTCGAAATATGCCTCAAAAAGTTAGAGGCCAGTCGGGCTTGACCTTAAAAAGTTGCCGGTCAGCCGGTAGATGCCAGTCAGAAAAGTTACCGGCCAGGCCAAAAAGTTACAGGCCAATGGCCGGCTGACCGGCCCTATTTCGAACGCTGCATACAAACATTGGTCAATTTGGCATTCACATGGTGCCCGGTGTATGTCTCCTATCTAGCTACGCCCCTGTATGTTTTTGTTTGTATTTAGGTATGTTTTTTCTCCTCTTGCATGTCTGCCTGTATTTCTTTTCAAATTGACAAAATGATGTTAGTGTAGATTCCGAAGTTTTCCTTTTTACGGAAAACGGAAAAAAATCACGGAATCGGAGGTACAACACGGAAAATGACATTTTTGTATGATGTGACAAAAATTGTTAAAAGATAAGAGAAAGAAATGTTAAAAACAATCTTGAGTTGTGTGTGTCAATTTTTATGATAAAAAATACTGTTTATTAATACCAAAATAAGGTATAATATAATACCAAAAAGGTATAATACCAAGGCAAGAACCCCCTATCCATCCAAACATCGTAACAGTCAGCCTATTATCGTGAGAATATTCCAATCAGAGCATATTGATCGCGATATTGAACACTTTATTGTGACATTAATGTCATTTATAAACATTGTTTAAAAGCTTTATTCACAAAACATGGATTTACAAATGTTACAAAACGGATTACAACACGGAAAATGGATTTTAGAAAACGGTAAACTTCAGGCTCTATGTTAGTGGCATGGAAAGTTAAGTTGTCCAGCAAGGCATTGAGGATATTTTTATCATTGTAATAAGGATAAAACATATTTGAAGAGCAATTACCTGATAAATTCCACAGACTGTTGTTTTGATTTGATTTCCGTAAATATTAATTATGTTCTCTTGCCAATGTGATTCTTATATCAAATCATAAATCAGATATACATTTTATAAGCTTTAACTTGATCTATACGTACCTCACACAATTGAATTCCTTGCCAACAGTGTACTTTAAATCATTTAGAATGATCAAATTATTTTATCTTTTGTGATTACAGAGGAGTTGCTAAGAATGAAAGCAGAAATGGAAAAGATGAAAGGAAACAAATCAACTACAGAAAATCAAACCATAAAGAAAGAAACACCAAGAACAAGTCCACCAAAAGAGATGTTTTCAGAAGCAATCGCTCCCAAAATAGAAACAAAGAAACCTAAACCCAGCAAGGTGAAATCATCTCAACAACAGTCAAGAAAAACTACTGAGAATCAAACAAGTCCAAATAGTTCCAATGGTTCTCCTGGAGATGGAAACCGGCAAAAGAAAAAGAAGTACACAATGGATGCAGGTATAGTCATAATGTGAATTATTGTTTATTTCACACAGAATATGTTATGCATTTTGTTAATGTAAGTAGAATCACATGACACTACCATATATGGTGAATGCAAAACTTGTTGTCTGATAGCTATATATGTAGCTTTACAATAAAAATGGAAGAATATGTTAAGATAATATTTAAATCTTTAATTAGTTTCAAAAGCAGCACTAATGATTTGAAGTACTATTTCTTCATGACAAGCATTCCTGCAATCACATAAGTGTTACAATATTGCATATGGATCATGTGGAACACAGAAAATGTGGTACTATAAGCACTACCTGTAAACAATTGTAAGATCGTCTCTAGACAAAGTGTTCCACTCTAATCATACTTACTTTTCTTTCTCCAAACCTACAGCTGCCGCTACAGCACTCTTCCACAGTAGCCAAAGTGATGATGATGATGATCAAGATATGGAGAGTGCAAGTAGTGATTCCGAGGATGAGACTCTTATAGACAAGGTTTTGAACCAGTCCTCTAGTCCAAAAGATAGCAAGACAGACTTATTTACTAAGCACAAGAAGAGAGTAGCACACACTCCAAACAACCAACCTATAAAACCCACAAAAGGTAAACAGATAGGAAAGAAATTAACATCTGCAAAAACAATTCTGTTTTGTATTAGCAGGACGTGCACTTAAAACTTTTTGAAGTTGCCTGTATTTTGAATTGAGTTGGCTGTATTCAACATTTACAGCTTGTCGGAGGCATTTACAGGTTTGAATTTGCAGGTGCTAAATTTGTGCTCTGGTATTTAATAGTTTAATTTCAAATTAACTGTTTAAAATGAAGACTTTGTTCCAACCATTATACATAAACTTTCCAAATATGGAAAATATTTTACAATACTTGCTACATAAGCATATCCACATCCAGCAAGACTTCTATATTTTTTAATGAAAAAAAAATCACTCCTGTGATCAGCATTACCATGTTTTGCACATCAAGAGAGCTAGAGTAGCCACTAATCCATTGTTCTTGATACTACCGGGTACTGTTGTTACTTCCCTGTGACAAAACTCCAGAGCAGGGGTATGCAACCTTTTTTAGAGAATGAGTCTTAATTTAATTTGCACGGCCACATTTCTTATGACCCTCTATTTGAGCTTGTAGCAGAGTAGAGATGTTGATACACTATAAAATTTGTACACCGAAAATCACACTGATATCTGAAGTGAACACTGAAAATTTAACACAATACACAGCACCATACACTGAAATTGTTCTTTTGTTATCTGTATGCAAATAACCATTGTCCAATCACACTGAACAATGGACTGAAACCCCTCTGAAAATCATTGCCCAGTCATTTATCCCACTGAAATTTATTTAATCCCACTGAAATGGATTTAATCACACTGAAATGAGATGGCATGTTATATTCTGTTTATGGAAATTAGTGCTCTACCCTGGATCATAGCTCATTATAATTATAGCAGACAACATACATGTAGCTACTTGATATACCACTGAAAAATACCACTGAAAACAATTTCAGTGTTACACTTTCTTTTGTTCTGATGATTTTCAGTGACACCCTGTAATTTTCAATGTAGAAATTTCATAGTGATATCAATATTCAGTGTTATGAAACTGATCGGGTTGTAAATGATGAAAGTACAAGAACTTAAATAATATACTCTACCAAGATGTGTAAAAAATGTTCTTTTCCGATTTTATTTTTCAGCGAGTCCATACCAGTGCAGGCAATGTGACAAAACATTTTCTGACTCAAACGCTTTTCAAGTCCACCAATACAAACATCGTGCAAACCCATCCAACATGTGTAGCCTATGCAACATGAATTTCTCTAGCAGATCTCAGTTAACAGTACACTTGAGAGGTCATGGTGAAAGTGGAGAAAAGGAATTGCTGAAACTAACTCAAGCAACTAAGATGTTACTGGCCCAATCACCAGCCGGAGAAAGTGAAAAGCCATCCCTGGATTGTACCTTATGTAGTCAAAAATTCACAAGAAGAGCCGAGTTACACGCTCACTTGAGATCTCATGGTCAAAATGGATATAAAGTGTTGAAGAAGATGACAACAACTGGTATGCCATCAGCTTCTAGTGAACAGAAAAGTGTGCCATCATCTTCTGCTAGCCATAAAAGTGACTATACTTCATCTGGGAACAGAAGTGTGCCATCATCTTCTGCTAGCCATAAAAGTGACTATACTTCATCTGGGAAAAGTTCAAGCACTAACAGGATATCAGGAGCCAAACTTCTTGGTGATCAAAGAAAAATGAAGGATGAGGTTACAGGGGAGGTGTTTGAGGTGGAGAGATTTTCACAGATAAGAATCATGTAAGGAAACATGTAAAGGGCAGCTTTAAAACTCGACCGGCGGTTGAACCACGTTCCATTGTTTAGAACAAAAGCAACCGGACGGAACCGGCGGTCAAGTTTTTAAGCCGTTATTTATGTTTGTTTGTCTTTCTTTCTCTCTATGTCATGCTCTCTCTCGTTGTCTTTATTATTATTATTATTTTATTATTATTATTATTATTATTATTTTTCCGTTGCACCCTCTCTTGCTTACTCGCTATCCCTCTCCCTTCTATCTCTCTCTCTGTCTTTATCTCTCCTTTCTCAGCCTTCTTTCTCTTGATCCTTCTTATCAGCTCTCTTTCTCCTTCGAGTCCTTCATCCGTGGTCTTAGTTAGGATTTGACAAGTGCCTGTCATTTTCACCAAACCTTACTGTCAATATGTGATCCTGAAAACAAACCAGACCTCTGCCCCTTGAGTAACATATATATGATTGATTGGTACTGATATATGGCTTTAGAACTATGTTACATTCTACCTCTTCATTTTTACACAAATCTTAAACATCATTCATTTGTATCTTACAGTAATCCTGTCATATCATCCACTTCAATGAAAGAAAAGATGCAAGGGAGAAAGTTTATTCGATTTCCTCTCATTAGAAAGAGCATTGGACTTGGAGGAGATGTGGAAGGAGATTGGGCTACTATGGCAGTAATTGTCTCTAAAGTACCACCCAAGACTAGTAGTAAAGTAAGTATCACCCAAGACTAATGGCAAAGTGGGTATAATCACAGACTACTACAGACTATTTGCGAACAGGTAAAGTCCCAGCAATCAGCATCGTCCGTTAATGAGAGCCGATAATTCCATGATGTACGAAAGACTAAACATACAGCGTATTTTTCGTATAAACGAGAAGACACACAACACTCTGCAACGCATGCAACGCTGGCGTGATTTGTTAGACACAAACGATTGGCCCTCATGAATATATGCAAGAATTCACAGCATACAAAGCATGGGGACTTTGACTGTTGATGGATAGTCTGCTGTGACCGTATATTGTTAAGGAGTTGTTTGCAAATGTTTTATGTGCATTGCAGAACTTGTTTCCAAAACACAGCTCAAAATGGATAGTAATGTATAAGATTATTTGGTTTGTTTATATGTTTTAAACAATACAAGACTTTATTGCTTTTAAAATACTGCCCCAAATTAATCTGAAGGTTGGTCTTAACCCTGGAATTATGGAAACTTTTGGGCCTCAATACTGCTAAATTGTTGGTCTCAAGTGTGTAAAAGTATACATATTTAGAAAAACACTTGACGAATACATCTAACTTTAAATTTTGGTAAAAATGCTCAGTTTTGGAGCAAAAATCTTTTAAAAGACAACACTTTTTTTACCCAAAGTATTGGAATGTTTTAAAATTTATTCTGTTTATTTCAGACACAATAAATCTTATTTAAAATTCAATTTTTGTACAATTTTCTTATGTTGCTATAGGGGAAAGCATTCAGTATCTGGAAATTGAATGACCTGTACAGGATGGATCAGACTGTGTCATTTTTCTTGTTTGGCAAAGTACATGAAGAACACTGGAAGACAATAGAGGGTAGTGTTGTTGGGATTCTCAATGCCAATATAATGCCTAATAGAGACCATGGACAGGTATGTATCAATGTTGATCTTTTGTGTTGGAATTTTTTCAACATTTCACACTTACGTTTCAGGGAGGGGGTCAGGGGAATCATGGTTCCTAGTTTAAACATGTTTTTTTTAAACTATTTGTTTACTTTCTGCACTTGATACTTTCTCACAGCCTGATGAGCTAGCAATGACAGTGGATCATCCACAGAAGATGTTGGTCATGGGGAAATCCAAAGATTTTGGGTACTGTAAATCCAAGAAGAAGAATGGCAATCCATGCACTAATATTGTCAATAAGTGAGTAGCATGTTACACCTATACTTTGTTTCACCTCAAATTAGGTAATTTGTGGTATTGAAACAACCTAATCCTGCAGAGCCTATACCAGGGATGTCAGTTTTCAGGCAATTGCCTGGTTTCAGGCCTTTTGCTACTCCAAAAATCCACACTTTTATTTATTTTCCGCCCGTTTTGAGGCTTTATAGCCCAAATTTACGTGCTTTTTCAGGCTTTTCCTGCCAAGTCATTTCAGGCCACTTTCATCCCTGTAGAATGCATACAAGGTGCAACTGCGTGAAAGCACTGACATTACTATCAAACTTGATGTGAAACAAAGTGTAGGCAAGTGATTTTTGTACAATTTACAACACAGCTCATATGTGTATAACTTTTACACTTGATATTAATAGCAGGCATTAGTCTCATGTCAACAATGAATGTGCATATGTTAGCAACTTAGCACAAAGGGGCACGTTTTTAGCACGTGATTAACACAGAGCATTGGAATACATGAATGTTTGAGGGTGATCATCAATTTTGCGTATTATTGGCATAAATTCAGCTCACAATATCCTGTGTTTTAAAAATATGACATGGAAAGTGGAATTATGGGAAGGAGGCTCAATCATATCTGATTAATTAATGTAATTATTTTGTAATGTGTTGAACATTAAAAGTCTTTAATCAAAATATATTATGTGTTAGATTAAAGCATTTGAGTATGCTGGTATACCATCTTGTGACCATGTGTTTTGCCATTAACCTCGTGAACTCTTCCCCCTCCTGGGGTAATATTTGGGATATTGTTTTTTAAGGAGTAATGTTAGGACTAGATTTAAGATTAGGGTAAGAGTTAGGATAAGGGCCTGGCTAGGGTTAGTGTTTAGTATTCCAGGGTTATTCTAAAATATATGAGTAATGTTATGTAAGACCTGTCATGTTTATGTCTTTATGTTTTACCAAATTTTATACACTATTTATAGTATACAACATACTTTAATGAACATCATTTTAAAATACATTGTCAAAATCTAATATCAACAGATCAAAATGTGTACACCATTATGAACATCTCAAATACATTCTCAACAGACAATCACATAAAAAAAACACTTGAGAGAAATCATTTGAGTCATCATTGGTGTAACCTAGTTGTACTATTTTGTTTTCTAGAACAACTTGTGAGTTTTGTGAGTACCATGTTCAGAATGAGTACAAGAAAGTGAGTGCCAAGAGACCAGATTTGCAGTCAACGTAAGTATATAATAGAATATAAAAAAGTGTCAAATTATTTGCATCTTACATAATTTCCTCAACTTCATCTATTTACAGGCTGATTATAATAGTGCAGAATATCCCACAATACACAACTGTTCAATAACATCAGTTATCAGACTAATATCAGTAAACGATTTAAAGTTCATTGTCTACTCCCCACCCCCCACCCCACCCCACCCCAAAATATAGCACTTCTTCTTTGAGATAAAAAAATCTCAACTTGTGCCAAATCAAACAGCTCAATGCTAATTATTCATTTAGTACTAAACTGGCAATTAAGTTAAATTTCACTATTTGGCCAAATTTATTAATCAAGGCCCAAAAGCATGCATTTTTAGGGTGATGATCAAGTCTAAAGACTTGTACGAAGTCTAATTTCAATATATACATTCTATTTTTTGGAAAAGACATGTTTTTTTCTTATAACCAATCATTTAATTAACACAAAAAAGTGCAAATTAGAGCAAAATTGTTGCATTTTTGATTGTCAGAAAACATGCCGGAAAAAAACCCATATCCTTTCCAACTTTAGACTATTCCAGTTGAAATTCATACACCCCATGAGGTTACCTGAATGGGTGACTCCCATTTGAAATCTACACTTGCGGTGTAGGAGGTTGCCTCTGATTTAACAACTGATCTGTTCTGTAAATTATTTTCATCCAGGTACTCTGGCAGTGCACCAAAGAAATTTGGTGCTCAGTCAATGGCTATGAAGGGAAACTTCTGTTATGGAGGAAAGTCTTACAATTTAGACTCCAGGTAATTAATTTGATTCAAGCAGACAGTGGCTTGACCAGGGGAGGGCTCAAACTTTGGAATGTAACAAAGGAAGACCAGGAGAGCATAGACGTTGACATTTTTGCCTGTTGCTGATAAATGCCACAAGTATTGTGTTGTTCTGGTGCATGACAATCTGGTATTTATAGCAGATTTCTAATAGCATTTCACAAGGAGTTATATAATATATAGTGTGGATAGGGATCAAGTCATTTTGAATTTCAGCCATTTTAAATAAATCAATGTTGTTGTTTTTCTGGTTATTTTAAGTCAAAATGAAAGAAAACACACTTACTATTTTATCTTAGCATCTGACTGTTGACCTATTGGTGGTGGTGGGGGGGGGATAATGTAAATTAAGTGTAAGTTGGGACATGTGTAAATACTATCAAAATGCCAAAAAAATCAGGTTTAAAAAAACAATCACAAAATTCATTTTAAAAGTGTGTGCATTATGGTTTTAACGTAATAACTTCCTGGAATGGTGTATTGTAAAATGTAGGGGGAAAGGTGCAACGTGCAAGAAATAAAGTGAAATAGTCAA